>NW_027112063.1:217679-230029 GCF_000696795.3 Halyomorpha halys
CTTTCAATCCAAAATCCTTAGAACCATAGTTAATGCACCCTACTACGTTTCCAACAGAACACTACACCATGACCTACATATCCCTTTTGTCCTTGATCTCATACCAACCAAATTCTCAAAATTCCATATAAACTTTTCCAACCATCTTAATCCTTTGGTTTAAACCTTATCTAGATCCACCCATCCCTACTGCCCACCTAGAAGGTTGAAACGGCAGTGCCCAAGAGACTTATTAAAATAAAAATGGACAATTGGAGTTCTGACAATGGTCAGATTCTCCACTCAAGTTGAGTGTTTGCGGCTTTAGCGCACTTGCTCAGCCTCCAGTGATGCGGCGAGAGGGATGCGCTGGGATCTTTTGAGCTCTGCTCTACCACTCACAAGTGGGGGATAGAGTGGGCTCAGGGATCCTCAGGTCGATTGTGTAAATATTGTATATATTATTTTATCATTATGTTATTTGATTTATTTATTTTTCATACAGATGTTGTTTTTTTTAAATTTTTTATTTTATTTTTTTTTTATTTTAGTATGTATGAGATCATTCATCACTATTACCTATTGCCCACAACTGTGTGCCAGATTGTAACATCTATCAATATCTGACACTACCTCCGTGATTTGTTTAGGTTTTAGTTATTAAGGGGAAACTGGAAAAAAAGTTATAGTAATTAATAGGAGTATGTAAATTTTCTTCTAAAATAATGTACAACTTTTTTTAGGATGCGTTACCAACCGTTTGAACGTATACAAATATTCATGAAACATGCATTACTTGTACGAAAATTAATATTTCATTATAATACCATTTGTATTCTCATCTCTATTAAAATTCTTCCATCATGGATTTTTTTATGAACTATTTTTAAATCATAATAAATTTTTTATAAAGTTTTCCCAACGGATCAATTTTTTATGCGTTTTTGGTTCTTATTATCGATATTCTTATTTTAAGGTAACTAAACAATAAATAATGTTAATTTTATAACAATTTATTTATTAATATACAAAGGTGTGAGTGAAGTTCTCTGTTAAATTTGAATTCACCCCCACCATTGATCAGTCTAAAGGAAGACCATGCGACTTTCTGTTCCATTTTCTACCGGGCATGGAAATTGTCTTCCTATCTCTGCTTCCTCCTAATTTCCCCGAGTCCTTAAGCACTAATATCGATAGTAATGGGATATCGATTCGCATCAAACATGGAATCCGAGTTCGAGGTAGTTCATCGAATTCACCCTATTTGCTTTTCATTTCAGGTAAATTTTAAGTGCAGTTATTTATTTATTATAATCAAAGTAGTGCTAGTTTGAATTCATTTTGTAAAAATATTATATAGGATGTTGAATATATTTATTTTATTTTATAAGTGTTTTTACTTTTCTGATATTTTTTTATTTATATGATAAACATCGCTTATCATATAATTTTGTTTTAATACCTTTCTCCAATTCACAAAATTGACTTTATTAATACCTAGATATTGCTATTTTGTTACATCTAACCTTAGAATAATTATGGTTTTATTGACTGAGATAATCTATCATATTTCATTGAATATCTGTGTTATAATTTTTACTGTTTTTCACCTATACAAGAAATATATAGTATGTTCGAAGAAATTTGAAAAGAAAATTTCCAGTATGAGTTTTTATGGAAATACACGATTTGAGTTCTTTGAGTCCAATTTTCGCAAAATGGTCTGGTGTGTGAACAGCCTATTTCATAAACAGTCAATAAGCAACTGAAATAACGTACTTAGGGAATGTATGCCTGGGATGTTACATCAACTTTCTCGACTAATCAGAAGGTCATATTATATAATCAATTTTTTTTTCCGATATAAGGGCAGTAATATGGACGTTTTATATACCGTTGGAAAATAAACACAGAAGAAGATAATGATGAAAAACTCACAAATGAGAACTCTATTTTAACTCAAGTTGATCTGGTGGGGGCATGCGCAGTTTCGCCAGTCTGATCAAAGTTTTATGCCACCATTGTTTTTAAATTTCATTAAACCTATATATGATCCTTGCAATTAACAGCACGACAAACTACATAAAATCTTTCTTAGTATTTTCAATATAGATTCTTCAAACATTTAGAATCGAATAAATGAAAATAAAAAAGCAGAATATACATTTTAGTAAAATATTATATTTTTAAATTTCAGCCACACCTTTCCAAAAGAAAAAAAATGTTAAAATATTCAAACAAGAAATGAAATTAAAAGTGATTTCTTAATAAAACTGTTGTGAATCTGCCAACTTATATGTTTTGAAACGATATAGGATTAATTTAAACGCTAATTATGTAAGTGAGCACAACGTACAAGATTTTTTTTTAAATTTATTTATTGTTATTTAAAACTGTATACAAATATATACAACAAGTAAATTTGCTGAAAGTGGATAAAATAACACGATAGAAACATGTAGAAAATCTACCCAGTGATAGAACTCCAATAATATTTCTAGAGGAAACGATCTCGAGGCCATCTTCTTTTCATAGGCCTAGCAGGATCATTAGGTAATGAAGGAGTAGTCAGGTTAGAAACAAGTGGGTTTGGATGCTTGGAAACTTTATTATGGAAAGATTGGTATCTGGTACTGGCCAACATATGGAACATTGAGGTCCTGATGGACGACTTGATTTGTGATAAAGTAAGGAGCATAAAGGATTTTACGAAGAATTTTGGACTGTAAGTATTGGGTTCAGGAGGAATTCGATGGTTTAGTGGAACCCCAAAGCTCAACTCCGTACGTCAAGATAGACCTTATAATAGTCATGTAGATCAGTCATTTGTAATGGATTGGAAGTTTACTTTTTCACATTTCTCATCTATGGTCTGTGATGTTAGTTTGTGAGGAAATTTGTCATTTCTCAAACTCAAATATAGTACTTGCGTGTTACGGTTGAAAATTATACGTTTTCAACTTGGAACTTGTTTATTTAATGATAAATATTACAATCCGCCACAAACTTGAGCGATGAGTAATAGTGGTAAACTAACAAATTCATACCAAGAATAAAAAAAATAAAATAGGTAAATGAATAGAAAAAAAAAACCTAATCAAATAAAAATAAATAAAATCTCTATATGTATATAAACAGAAAAATAAATAAATTAAACATAATGAAATTAGGATAGACGTTTTTAGAGCAACTAAAAGCAAATCGATCCTTTTAAAGTTAATTAAACACCGAGAAGCGTGTTCAGTACTTGGATTTGTGAGTGTCCATCAAGGAAAAACTATATAAAGCTGAATTTACGACTTTGTCCGGCTGCAAGGAAATCAGTTCCATCTCGCTGACCAACTAGATGATAAGGGTATTACGTAGAAGAGGTTTTAATACAACGACCCGTGTACCATGGACTTTGCAGCGATCGTTGAAGACAAAACTTTATTGCAATAGTGTAATGCATTCTGGAAATTTGCAAAGGTCATAACCCACTATAATATATTTTGACACACGTGTGACACCTATCACTAGACGCAACACGCTGACTCATTATTATTATCATCTTTATCAGGATATACATCTCGTCACGTGACTTAAAAGAAGGCGTGGCCTAATGATCACGTGACTGACTACGTGAGTGGTTAAGGTTATGTCGAACTAAATTTGAATGTAAATCCCCCGCCAGGGGTCCCATGACCAAATACTAGCCTCGGATTGGCCGCCTCGATCTAAAACAAAATGGCGGTCGGGCACACTCAGCATCTGCCAAACCCGTAAGCCTCTCAAACAGCATAAAACAAAATGGTGGCCTGGCATACTCAGCCCCTGGTGGAAGTCACGTGACTTAAAAGAGGGCTTGGCCTAATGTCCACGTGAGTGGTTAATTAAGGTTATGTCGAACTAAATTTGAATTTAAATCGCCCACCAGGGGTCACGTGACCAAATGCTGGCTTCTGATAAACTGCCCAAATCACTGTACCAGCTCCCCCATATTCTCAGTACTGTAATTCACATATGTTTTTCTTATCTACCCATATCTCACTGGAAAGTCCCTTATACTGCACAGTGTATAAACATGTATACATTTCACACCCCTTCTCACCCCTTAGATTACGTCTATGTAAGTGGATTGCGACACACTTTTAAGATAAAAAGTAGATCTTATATACTGAAAATTGACCACCCCTGTCATAACGATCAGTTAGACCAGATTTCAATTTCCAAATTAGTCGAAAACTTCACTCAATTTATGTCCCTCATAGAAGACATAAGCCTCCAAGCACTGAGTAATGACAATGTAGTGAGATATTAGTGTGGCAGCATCTAAGGGTCTAGTGCAGGGATTCTTGAGATGAGTTCCATGGCCCCAGGTGGGGAGGGGGTTGCAAGCATTTTCCATGGGTGCCGCAATCAAATGCCAAGGTTCATTCAGGTATAATCTATAAATATGAAATATAATATATAAGTTATTAACAGTATGATGCACAAATGAGAAAAGGATTTTGATTCAGAATAAAACTAATATTCGTTGAACGCAGTTTATTTTATGGTGAGTAGAAAACTGGAATCACCGAAAAGAAGCAACATGACCTAAAATATTTCACAATGAGGTGTAGATAGTTGACCGTAGATTAATGATTGGAGATGTTGGTCAGGGGTTGTGGTCAGCAAAGAACAACATAAATAAACATAATAATATTTATTTATTTTATGCCGACGTTTCGACCTGATTTTCAGGTCTTCATCATGGGTTATGGCGTGTAAGGTAGGCCTAAAACTCCATACGTCGCCAAAACTGCAACGGAACGTCGGTATAAAATAAATAAATATTGTTTTATTTATTTATGTCGTTCTTTGCTGACGGCACCCCTCCCCCACAAACTTCTCCAATTTTTAAAATATTTCACTTTTAGATTTGTTACCGAAATGGACACAAAATTTTGATTTTTTTCAAACACATAATAGGGGTATTGATGATGTTGTGTTAAGTTTAAAATGTTTTACCATGTTAAATGCTATAAGTACAGCATTGTGAGCAGCCCTATTAAAGTCATGGTAAATGAGCTCCTAGCGGATTTTCTGAGCAACTTGTTTAGTAACCTTTCCTTCCAAAACTTAGAGTTATTATTTACTTCTAAGTTTTGATTATAGTAATTTATTACAACCTGTATAAAATAAGTGAAAAGTAGAAGTGTAAAAGTTTGGCTACTGATTGTCTTTTTTAAAAAGTCCAAAACACAAGACAAAAGAAAAAAACAAAAACGAAACAGAAACTACGAGCAAGTAACCTAACACGACAACAAATAAAACGTTGTCAAGCTCAGCTGGTCTGTTTCGTGACGTCATTATCCATTTAACAGACTGACTCTCAGCCACGTTACACGTTATATCGTTTTGACATGGTAAAAGACGAACATATTTCTCTATTTAACATAAGTTTTTCCATTTAACACTCTTTAACATGTTAAACTAAAGATCATGAATACCCCTTATGTAATAATAAATATATTGTATTTACCCGTTGTTGTATTAATTTTTCGTTCTTATTTCTTCTAATTTCATTTTTATGAACTATATAATACTTCAACAGTTGATAAATGTCTTTTACCGAAGAAAAGAAAATATTTATTTATAATTTTTTTTTTTATTGTATTTATTCGAGGAAAATGTTGATAGGAGAACTCATTTAATCTCAGCTGTATCAAAAAAGCACCACTCTGGAGTTTCTTTTGAAAGAGACTGTGGAAATTTTTTATAGGCCTCATATGATTGATTGAATAAACTGACCGTTGTGGCTGACTTTTTTTTTTTTTAAGCCATAGCAATTTCTGCCTCAAACCTAACTGTGAAGTCGGTAAACACACGCCTACCTCACAAAACCTTTCTTTACTTTTGTGTAGCCTATTCCTTGGAAAATATTATCCATTCTTTGCCCTCTCTATTTTCGGTGGGATCTTTACTTATTCAAAGGGTCTGAATTTTCTTTACAGTCAATGCTATTTTCGTTATTAACGTAATTGATTTTTTTTAATTTAGAATATTTATATAAAGTTTAAATTTTTCTATAGTTTTAAATACGTGCTTATAGAAATAATTTTATTTAAATGATAAATAATTTCAACTCACAAATTCTAAACAAAGAAAAAAACCTGTATTCTAATCAAAATATGACCATAAATTATATTTTTGTTCCCTTAAATTTTGATATTGCCATCTCACTCGTCATTTTAACATTGCCGTAGTAGTTTATGGACTTACAAAAATCTTGAACGAGGAATATATAAAAAATGAGTACCAGGAAAACTCACTTAAAATAACGATGATAATGACAATTAAACTCATCAAATCCTAAAAGATATATATCCTAAGTTACTTAATATTGCTCTTTTTAGTTTGCAATTGGATACTAAGAGATTAGGTTAAACTGTATTTAAATAAACATGTGTTATCGATACGTAAGTAGAAATGATAGTAATTAACCTTACACTTTAAGAATATTACAATAGTAATAAATGTTTGATTAAAAATAACATATGTTTCATTTAACTACCCTACAAAAATACTAAGACCATCCATAAAAAGTTAACTTTATATTAACATATACAATTTTTATACCAGATCGGCCTGGTGGGCCTTACATAGTTGATATAACTTTATATATATAGCAACATATACTAAACACATACATATAATATGAATTAAGGTAAATAGATAGATCTTTTTGACTAAACTTTTGGTGAATTCTTTAATTGATATTATGTTATTTGTCGACATGATGTTCTAGGTAGTGTATATATTACAGATAACTTAAGGGTTATTAAAGAATTATTGCATTTTTTTTATTGAAATTTACAACTGTATATTTATGTACATGCATTCAGTAAATCTGATTTTAGTTTATAATGGAGTGAAAAAGGCGTGTAAAGAAACTATCCATTGGTAGCACTCTAATGACGTTTTAACATGACCAAGTCTTGTGTCCATCTTCATTTCAGGCGCCTCGGAGGATTGGCAGAAATGGAAAAAGAAGCAAGGTTAGAGACTAGTGGGTTTGGGTGGTTAGGGAGCTTATAATTAAAGGAATGGTATCTGGTTTGGGCTAGATCGGTTACATATGGTACATTAAGGTATTTATGTATGATTTTATTTATGACAAAGTAAGGAGCATTGAGGATTTTACAGATTTTTGATTGTAAGCCTCAGATACGAGAGGAATTCGAGGAGTTAGTGAAACCCTAATGATCAAATCCTTATGTCCAGATTGGGCTTATTACAGTCATGTCTTTTGTAATAGATTGGAAGTTTAGATCGTTTGTATAGTAAGTGCTGTAATACTCTGAATCGGAGTGCAGTTTCCTTTCTTTTCAGTCTTGTGTGAGGCAACATTATTAAAGGATACTGTAGGGCAGTCGGTAGGTTAGCGACGAAGGATAAAAATGATTTGATGGGATTTATTTTAATTCTCCAATTACGACACCATTCTTCGAGAGTGATCATATGGGATTGAAGGATGCAATTAAAGGTTATTAATAACTCTGAGCACACATGTGTCATCGGTATACGTGGTGAGGATAGTGTTAAAATTGTTTGGGATGTCAGCCGTATAAACTGTGTAGAGGTTGGGACCGAGGTACTAACTTGAAGAACACTAGGGCACTAAGAACATAGGATGAATAGGAACCATTGTGGTCATTACATGGAATAATCTATCAGTGAGAACGGAGTGGATGATGAGACAGTATTTAGGAGGTAGGAATTTGTGAATGAATTTGTCATGGGCGCCAGACTCCATCGAAAGCTACATTAATTTAATCTGTAAATCGTTTGAAAATACAATATCATTTTTTATTTATTGAAATTAACAAGTATTAAAAAAATTCAATAAGTAAATTTGAGGAAAGTTTTGAAAAATTGATAATTTTGAGAAGAAACCACCCAATAGTGGTACTTCAAACGTTAATTTAAGTTATTAGGTCCCGTGGCCATTTTCTTTCAGACGCCTCGGAGAACTATCAGGGATTGTTAAGGATGAGAGATTAAGAACAAATAGGTTAAGAAAAAAAAAGGCGAGAATATGTTTTATGTCTACTTTAACTTACGTAATTCTGACTAGATGAAGTTACAAAGGAGTGAACCAACTATTTAATAATTTCGTTTTCTCCATAGCCGAGGACCCAAGGGGTCACCTGAATACATTATCAAACATTATGGAGTTTCTAGAGCATGACATCCTTTCGGGGAAAAGGAAAATTATTTAAACTTTCATCGCTTTGTCTACAGAACCGGATTATTTATGCAAATCAGTAAAGGACGTAAAAATGGAATTAAGCTGTACCATAAAGGCGATGCTGTAATCATGACGTGAAATATCTGCAAAATGAAAATCTCCAAAACTCTGCACTTTATTGAATTAAATTTGATATTTTAAGATCCGTTATTCTACGAAAATTAGAGTATTTGCATGCAATTATGGGCTGGAATTAAATTTGAATTATTCTTTTATCCAAACGCTAAATAATGTTCGAGGAAATCTTTTAACTGAATAGACTGGACTGGTGTCGTAAAATAAAAATGAAAAAAATAAAAATAACACTAGCCCATTAGTGTTAAAAATAACATCGATATATTTGGAAACCGACAGAGAAAATTCTGCATCAATTTATTTTCTTAATTTTCTTCAAAATAAATTGAGGATTTTTTTATAATTGAAATGAAATCCTATATATAACTATTCTGGGACATTTCAAATTTTGTGGGTTTCAATTCTGATGAGATAAACACCTGCATTGCGGACATAACATCTTTTACGCAGTACGGGACCATTATAAGTATCTGCAAAGGTTTTTTGTTTTGTTTTTTGGTAACATATTTTCAGTACTTTTTTTTTTTTTTAATGAAATGGCCGAATGCAGGTCAGTTGTTTCACTTTGTTCCTAATATGTTTCAAGGAAATACTTGCGCAAAAAATTTACTAATTTTTAATTTTAGTAAGCGATATCTGAGAGCCGAGTGTAAATACTTTACACAAAAAAATGGATCCGAAGCGTCATTCGATTTGAGTTTTTATTATTTTTAATTATTCTAGAAGTTGAGTCATAGAATGAGATAATATACAAAGTTTATAAACCAAACCTTATTGGAATCATCAAGAAATTAACTTATAAAGCATAACCCATGAAGTTAAAAAAATATATGAGAATCACTTTTAGTGATGAAAAAGCAATTTGGTCGGTCTTCAGGAAATATTCAGGGACAAAATTTGAAAAAAAAAATTCATTTTTAACCCTAAAAATGTTGTACTACCCTTAGGCCCGACGCGTTTTAACATAGGATCTTATTGGGGTGACTATTTGTGATTTACATGACAGATGCTGTCAGTGGCTCTAAGAGATGGAAGATAGAAAGATTTGTTTGCCATGTCTCAATATATCGTACCTCATATGAGGGACTAGTGGTAACCAGAAATTTTATTAGTGAACCTATTCATGTCGAACTGTACTCAACATTGCCAAACCCTGTAAAAGTCTATCAATTGGAAAATGAACGGTTCCCTGATGAACGACTCATTCAAAAGTTTTTTTAAGATATCTATCAGTGTTATCTGACCAAGAATCCTATATCTGACTCGTCTAGTGTCAGTGTACATTTATAATCCTTATTTTATTAACAATTGTATCATAAGTAACCACTTTTTTCATATTTATTTTCAATTGTTATTTTCTCTATTTCCTTAAAGTTGTTTTATATTGAAATATTAAATTTTTAATACCATGAAGAATCTTATTGTATAGATTGGTAACATATGGCTTCGAAATAAATCACATTTTAATTAACAATCGTTTTGAGTTTCCTTGAACAGTTGTCAGTCTATCCCTTCACTGTTTTTTTAAGGTGGGTTGGAATTTAAATTGGACCATCCAACCTTCCTGGAATATAGATAGATAGGAACATAGATTCCCTTGAAGAAATTAAAAAAAAAATGTAAATAAAATTGAAAAAACTGTATTTCATAACTTTCATTAAAGATTTTCAAAACACAAACAGAAACTTCTTCTTTATTTATTTATTTTTTATTTTATTTTAGTATGAATGTGATCATTCATCACTATTATTACACACTATTACCTACTGTTCACAACGGTGTGGCAGATTGTAATATCTGTCAATAAAGTTTTTGAATAAAAAAAAAATTAGTTGAAACCTATTATTCTTCTGAACCGCATCCCTTTTCACTCACCTATATATGGAATATACAGTAAGGGAATGTATTACGATCGTGCAAAATTTCGAATTCGAGTTTTCGACAGAATTTTTTTTTTTTGAGGTCCCCTGAGTCCAAATAAACCAAGTCTCGCTTAACGGTGTGTGTCTGCCTGTAAAATGCCTGGCTAAAAAAAGTTCATTTGTAAAAAACTGAAAATATAAAAAAGGAGTGTATACCCCGGATGTGACAGCAATTTTTTTGATAAAATCAATCTACCGGAATCGCAACTTTACAGAATCGATTTTATGGAAAGGGACATTAGTGATTTTGATTAAAATCACCTTGTCAATGAAAAATTAGACGGTGTTATTAATCTCAGCTAGGTCTTATATTTTTGATATAGTCTGGCAGGGCTTAAATAACAACAGAAATAAAAATTTTGTATTCTTAATATGATCTTGCTAACACTTACCTATCCACCAAATAAATTCATTTTAGGATGTCTCAAATGAATTAATGAATTTACAGAAATATAAATATATTAAGAATCATCATATTGAATAATAAATTAAAATACTTATTAATAATAAGTAAGTTTTCGTGATGAGAGTTTTCATTTCTCCTGGTGGTGAAGAAATGTTAAAAACTTTTGTTTTGTTTTCTTAGAGATTTATAAAATGATAAATTAAATACTATAATGTAAATATAATTAATTATTTGAGATAAATTGTTTATCTTCACATTAATATAAGATTAACAGTAAGAAGAATAATTAGTAGTAGTAAAGGCTTAGATTACTTGCTGAAACCTCTATCAAGCGAAACTTGAACGAAAAATCAACAAATAAAGTTTTGATACGGAATTTTGGCGCCCACTATCGTGGCCAAAAATATGTCATTACTTTAGTCATTTACAACCGCTACAATATTAAAATGAACTTTATAATATCAAAAAACCAATCTTGGACATACTGGCAGAACACTACAAAAAAAAAACAACCAGTATTACTACACATTTGGAAGACGAGATCTCTCGGTGACCTGCGCCCGGTACCATAGAATATTTTTTTTTTGTTAACCCGTCATTGGTCGCTGCGTGAGAATTTCTCTCATGCGCGACTGGGGTTGCTATAAAAATATTCAAGTTGTGAGGTTTATCTCACGTGCACCAAGTGTATTTAATTCATAAAAATATTTTTTTCTGGAGGGAAAAAATTAGTAAAACTAGGCAAACGTAAATTTGAAGACGCAGGAACTTCATTAGGTACATATTATTCATTATGAATTGTATTTCGATACCATAAGTGTATATCATGGTGGTCCTCATAACAAAAATTTGTCTTCATGTTTTCATTTCATCACTGCGCCGTATAAAGATTATTTTTTGTAAATATATGGATTATATCCAGGCATTCTAATTTCTGACCTCCTTTTTTTCATTTTATTTATTTATTTATTTTTTTGCGTTAGCTGCTGAAATTAGGAATCCCTTATGAATATAGGAGGAATAAAATGTCAAATAATTTATTATGAAAACATCGGCCACAAAATGGTGATGAAAGATTACCTAAAATTACTAGTATTAGACTTCTTGAAAACTTACCAAATCACAAGATATGAGGTTCAAAATTTACCTCTTGACCTTAAACTATCCACCAATAGAATTGCAGGAATAGACGACTCAGAAACTGCACCGATACCCACTATTACGGAGGGATTTTGTGCATTCTGTCCCAGGAGAGCAAGTAAAAAAACTAAAACGAATTGCCAACAGTGCAAAAGAAGGACGTGAATATGTCCCAGTCATAGGGCGTTCACTTGAACAAGACATTTCTTCAGACTGAGCATTTTTTTTAAAGATTAGTGTTATGTGGTATTATCTTATAATGTGTAATTATGTATAAAATAATCAAAATTCAGATATATCATTTTGATTATTTTTATAATTTTGTCTGCCTCAAAATATTATTTTATGTTTATTACTGTTTGCTTGTGAATTTTTAAAAACTAGTTTGCTCTTGTTCTCTTGAGCTCTGCTCTACCCCTCACACGTGGGGGATAGAGTGGGCTCAGGGCTCCTCAGGTCGATTGTGTAAATATTGTATATATTATTTTATCATTATGTTATTTTATTTATTTATTTTTCATACAGATATTTGAATATGTTCATCTTGTCTATT
>NW_027112063.1:230079-233784 GCF_000696795.3 Halyomorpha halys
TTATTCTTTTTTATTTTTTTTTTATTTTTATTTATTTATTTTATTTTAGTATGTACGAGATCATCATTCATCACTATTACCTATTGCCCACAACTGTGTGGCATATTGTAATATCTATCAATAAATAATTCTAATCTAAAAGACAAAAAAAAAAGTTTGCTCTTGTATCAAAATAAATTCTTGTTATCCTTCTTTTTGTTATGCTTAAGCAAACCTAATCCAAATCCAAATTTTATTTTATAAAAAACGCGTTCAAGAGCTCTAAATAATAAATGTGAGAAGAAGTCTTATGCGTTCCCATCTGTGTTAAAATCGACTTAGCAACCGATGGTGGGTTAAAGTGTTAGAATAAGTGAATAAGGTCAAAGATAATTTTTTTTTTATATTAATAATTAATTTGAAAATTTAAAAGTCACCTTGTAGATATTTATTATTTAATACCTTTTTTTTGTAAATAATACGCTTTAATAAATATTTTATTTTACCTTTTTATTTAAGAAGTAATTTTATTTATATTTTTGGTTGTTTATTGAGGAAATATGTCCGTTTTATTTGATAATATGCTGCTATTTAAGTTTTCATTGTTCAAATATTTATTCTTTAAATATAATAATATTTATTTGGTAAGCTTTTTTTTTTTTTTTTTTTTTTAATATTTACTTGGTTTTAGTATGTTCATTTTGAACCCTCACTGCCGCCTCAGTTATATCAAGAAACATTGTTTTGAATATCATAAAGTGATCAATAATCAAATCTAAATTGTTAAAAAAACAAATTTAGCACATCATATTAGAGATAGTAGTTAAATAAAGAATTGAAACAAAGCAATAATACATTAATTACATTTCCTATAGCAGTATATATTCGAAAAACACTATACAGTTAAGTTTTATCTATTTTTTTTTAATATATGGTTTTATTGCCCTATTTGGAAGTTCCCGATAGCGTAACTGCCTCAATTGAGTATATCCCAGCGAAGCCAATACCCGCCCTTTGTTTGAAGGCAAACACCAATCGTCATCTCTTTACTAGGGAAATATCCTGCCCTCCCTTGAAGAAAAGGTATAATCCTCCATTTTTATGATGAAATTTAAGATTGGTATATACTATTATAACTTATTAGAAATTAAATCTTAAAAGGAAACTTTTCACATCACTTCGAAATAGTTTCTGGACAAATTTTTTCTATGCATATTACAAGTATGTTTTTATTTTTATTTTCTCTTACCTATAAAATATATTTTATATTTTTTAGTAACGTTGAATATTAAAGGAAAAATTGGAATGAAACTTCAGCTTTATATAAATTTCAAAGAGGCTTACGATTCTATTGACCGCCAGAAGATGTGTAACATTCTGATTGAACAGGAACTACCAAAGAAGTTAGTAAATCTCGTACGGATGTGCATGACTAAAACGTTTAATAAGGTACGAATCAGCAATCATTATTCTGAGAAATTCCAGGTTCGGCCGAATTTAAAACAAGGCGATTCTTTCACCTATGTTATTTAATCTAGTACTATAAAAGTCATGAAAATAGTGATGAATACCGAAAAGAATTTAACTTAGGGTGCTAAAATACTTGGTATGGTGATGATGTGGTATTATTGGGTGAGGACAAGGAGACTATGGAACTACCTTGTTAATAAACTCTAGTAATGATTTAGGTCTTGAAATACAAGTGCTGTCCAGAAAATAACAGACGTTTTGGCCTATCGTAGTGATGAGTGGGAGTAGAGCCACCATCTTGGTGTCCAAACGTCCCTACATTCAGTACGCATCCAGCTCTAGTAGCGTGAGGACTGTGCGTTGCTCACTTTGCTCTCTGTGAGTCGTCAAAATGTCCCCTACAATAGAAAATCCCGCAACTTGTGAACTGCGGTCTATGATTTTGTTTTTGTTGGCTCGAAACAACAGGCCAATTGATGCAACGTCCCAGGGGTAGACCGAAACGTAGATGGAAGGATTGCGTTAAAACTGATTTAGTAGAATGGGGTTTGGAGGGGCATCACTGGAAGAAGGTATTTGGAGAGCAATAGGTGGTGTTGGCATCGAACCTTCGAGAGGCCTTTATTATTATGAAATATATAACAATTTCTTATCCGTTTTTTTGTTATATAACTTTCTTTTTTATTGTTTTATATATTTTTCTGGAATATATATAGGCATATGTATATTGTTTCGTATCATCATTATAATCCTACAGTATTTATTAATTTCTTCTTTCATCCTGCCCTGACAAAGGACTTCAACTTAGGTCGAACCGTCAAAACATCTATAGTACAAGAGCCCAAAAAGAGAAAAAAGTCTATTATTTCACCTCAATTTTTGTTTAATCTAATGAAAACTGTACATAATTAATAGTAAAAATTTATGAGTCTTCCAAGTATAGTTAGAGGAAATAGAAAATGGTGACTGTTTCATAACTTAAAAAAAAAAAATTCCATTCAGAGCTTAGTATCTATCTTTGAAACTGTTTACAATAATAGAAAACCTATAATAAAATAATTTGCAGTTGAGTAAATGTACTGAAATATGAGCCATAATAGAGTTGTTAATCATAAAAGAATGTACTGAAAAATCAGTAGTTAGTGAATTTATTGTGGGAAATCAATATTTCTGAAACCATGAGACGTAAAGATGTCTATTACCACTCAACTTTAAGCTAGTTTAATGAGCTATAAAGTAGTTTATGATGTTTATCATCAAAGAAATATTAGTTTTTCATGATATTGTCTATAATAAATTGATTTCTAGTTGTTTTGAGGATAATTTAATAGGCAAAATTCTATTAATATGCAAATATCATAGAAAGTACTACTCCTACGAAGTTAAATGTTATAAACTCCTTTATATTATAATAGATTAAAATATCTTTAATTTAGTTGCTTGCAGAGATCTGTAGGTTTAATGGTACCTGAGATATAGTTCTTCATAAAGTTTACATTTTGTCCAAATAACTAGAAATCAGCATTTTGTGAATTTATTTTAGCAAAGATCATGAAAACTAATACTTCTGCGCTTTAGCGCACTTGCTCAGCCTCCACTGGCGAGAGTGATGCGGCGAGAGGGATGCGCTGGGATCTTATGAGGTCTGCTCTACCCCTCACACGTTGGAGTGGGCTCAGGGATCCTCAGGTCGATTGTGTAAATATTGTAGTGAATTTTTTGTTTTTTATTTTATTGTAGTAACTATGTGATCATTGATCACTATTACCTATTGCCCACAACGGTGTGACAGATAATAAAATCTATCAATAAATAAAGTTTAAAGAGGAAAAAAAAAAGAAAAAATACTTCTACGATGATATATATCATAAATTACTTTATTGCTCATTAGCTTTAATTTGAGTGCTAATAGAGATCTGTACGTCTCGTGGTTCCTGAGATAAATTGGGGTGAAATAATTGACTTTTTTTACTTTACTATTAAGAAAATATATAACCATACTGTGTGTGTTTTTTTCTTCATCAAATCCTACGATCATATTTTTCTTAACTTTATCTAAAGTCAAAAATACCTCTATTGCTATAAAAATTGTTATATTTATTATCCTTACCATTACATTATTAAAAAAAAACCTATTTTGCGAAACATGATTACGATATACATAAGGAGCCTTCGTATGCTATAAAATTTGTTACTTCAATTTATAAATCTTTTACAACTAATATTATTTATAATTATAGTCTACTGGAGCACTTA
>NW_027112063.1:233834-236775 GCF_000696795.3 Halyomorpha halys
TATTTATTGTGAACCACGTGTTAGTGGTCTGTCATTTATAATTATAATATGACAGACCACTAACACGTGGTTCACAATAAATTAAACTTCCACTAACAATAAAAGGGACTCCTTGAACAACAAAGAAAAAAAGATTTGTCATTCTAGGCTAACAGCGACGGAGTACAACTCTTGGAGTGCTAGCTAAATAAGTTAAAAGTCGACAGCCTCTTTGAAAGTAAGGCTTTGGAGGATAATGGACTGAGGATGTATCTGCGGATGACCCGAGTTGTTAAATCTAGCACCATCATCCTACCAACTTCACCCCTCTAGATGTTCCATTCCGCTAGTGGAGTATCACATGTCGGAAACAAGACATTTATAAGGGATTTCTGAGGAAAAAACATCATATCTCATAACATATGTCGTCAAATTAACACAAATTTTATTTTATTTGAGCTCTTATCCAGTGTACACGTAAATGAAGCTCAACTAAGGTAGGAATATCTCAAAAATGAGATGAAGTCATCAAAAATTAATCGTGATGAAATCGGTTAAAGATATGATTATCCTATTATCTATACAATGGGCAATTTAAGTCCCACTTGAACAAAACGGTTTCTAAGAATCACTGTTCTTTATAATGGCACTGGAAAACATTTATTTCCGTTAGATATGACGAATTAATTATATTACAAAATTTTACCAATGTCATATATGTCATGAGCATTTAAATTTATCTTTGGCTTGGCTGAACCATAAAAACATGAAACATTTCGTACATTAATGGAGAAAAAAAAATTGCAAATATTTTTTTATTGCCTAAACAGGTTAAAAAATATTTCGTATAATGTCTAAAAAAAAAAAAAATCATGGTCGTGGAAAAATAAAAACAGAAAAAGCGAAATTGATAATTTTATTTTTATCTATTTAAATTATACTTAATTATTTTATCGTATGTTTTTATTCTATTATTATTTGTTTACTTTTTTATTTTTAGTAATTATCTATATACGGTATGATTGTGTTGTTACACCCCAATTACATATTGCCCTGGAGTGTGACAGAATGTATTATTCCAATAAAAGTTACAAAAAAAAATAAATTCTAAGTTAATCAGAATTTTCACAAAATTCCGGAAGGTAAAAATGTTTGCTATGTTTAGAATGAGGTAATTTGGACTTTTGTTTAACTTTTTCTTTTTTATTTGTTGAACTTTATTCACTACCCAAGTTCAATTGTTTCTAGCCTGGCTAGTTACCTGATAACACTCCTAGGCGTCTGAAAAGAAGATGGCCTCGAGACTTCTCCTGTATAATTGTTATTGGGATTCAATCAATGGGTAGATTCTACATATGTCGGTATCATAAAATTGTATAACTGAAATCAAATTTACTTATTGAATATTTTTGTATACAGTTGTAAATATTAATAAATAAATTCAAAAATAAATAATAACTGCAGATTAATTCAATGTTAATGAATCGGGCTTTTGGACAACAACATTAACTGGTAATTGAATAAGTAATATAGGTTTTGTTTTAAATTACACAAAAATAACCTTCTGCCTATATTAATCATTTCTTTCTATATAAGTTGAAGTGAAATTTTAAATTATTATAGGAGGGAAACCGGCTTTTCCCTCCTGTAATAATTTAAAATTTCAATTTAAATTCCAACGGCTCCTCTAGGATAGATACGGACTGCCTTCAATTACCTCTACGATTTACGTTGCCAATTAACTAGCCCTTTAGTTAACTGCCAATATAATCTTTTCATGCTAATAGGATACGACGCCAGGTCCGCTGACCTAGCACGCAAATCTAAATATTACTAAGGCAGAACAAACACCGATCGTCATTAAGTTTAAATCGTACTCAAACAATTATAATCTGACATTGAAAAGATCTCCTCCTATCAAAGGTGTACCCCACATAAACTAGTCTGCCAATTACTAAAGCAAACACTAACATTGACAACGCCACTACCCCAGGAAACCAAAAGCAAAAGATACTACACAATTCCTTATATAGCAACACTCTCTGAGAGAATATAAAAAACTATAAACAACAACAAAAACAGAAACGTTTGCGCAATTACATACAAAAACACGGCCACTTTGTCCAAACGTTACACTAGTATGAAAGACAAAGACAAAATAGAGCTACAATCTAATCTAATATATGAAATTTTCTGTAAAGAGAACTGCAGGAAAACCTATTTTGGTACTTTAAAACAGTATTTCATAAGAAGGGTATATCAATACAAGTATAATTGTACATTTATAAAAAACAAGCAGACAAATAGGACATAAATTCAAATTTATACACAACCAACACACTTGGGGGGAAAAACAACTTTAAGCGAAATTTAGAAGATATAATCACTATAGAAAACTATAAAAATCGGGCTACCAACAAAAAATCTGATGTAAAAAATTCAAATTCATGTAACTCTAACCTAATAAATAAATAAAACATAATTAACAGCAATAAATATAAATAGACAAAATACAAAACAGAAAGAACAGACGGACTACCTGGTAGAAAGAATGGTAACCTGTTGGAAAAACCAAAGCAAACTCAACCTCTATTTCAGTTCTGGCACTAACCTGGAGTTAGTTGAAACACAGCAATGTAGAACAGACTGTAATTTACAATTTTAAGTAGTCTTTTAGTTATAATAATTATTAATATCCAATTATAATATTTACGTGTAGTTTTATAACAATTAGTTGAAGAAATTATTTTATTATTATTATTCCTTTTTTTTAATAATTTATTTATTGATATTTACAACTGTATACATATATACACATCAAGTAAATTTGCTGTAAGTGATTGTATGACATGATAAAAACATGTGGAGAATCTACCCATTGATAGAACTCCAAAAACATTTCTAAAGGAGAAGATCTCGAGGTCATCTTCTTTTCAGACGCCTAGGAGGATTATTAGGTAGT
>NW_027112063.1:241298-245794 GCF_000696795.3 Halyomorpha halys
TATATATATATTTTTTTTTTACTATAATCAATAATCCATACTAACTATTTCTAACAAAATGGCGTGTGTTTGAGAAAGCTTAGATCCAAAACTAAAAATCGTAGGAAACTGAAATTATTTATTTAATGGGGGTATGTGACTGGGATGGGGCAACTACTAAAACAACATCGATCAGTGCCACTTCAATCGATATTTTACTTTTTTTCGATTTTCTCATAAACAATTTCGATTAAACCCCAGCGAATCAATGTACAGTTTAGTAATATTTATAACTAAACAGGTTTTATTCTCATTGAAATAGTCAAACACGGCTAAAATAACAAATTTTCAAAACTCTAAAGTACCATTAAATTTGTTTACTTGAAACAAACAAGCAGTTTTCGTAGTAAGCAATAATAAATGATAAATACAAAACAATAAAGAATTGTATGGGTAATCATAGGAAAATAGAGACATCGAGTAAAAATCCGATCTTTCCCGAATGTATTACAATTTCATTATTTTTTGTTAAACTGGTCTTGTCAGAAACATAATTTTTATTCAATACTACCACCTCGAAAACAAACTAAAATACGAATTATTATAGCAATAGAAAAATAAAATAAAAATATTTTGTTTATAATTTTTAAATTTTAAAGTCTCAGATTTTTTTCTCGAAAATTATAAAAATGCCTATAGCTTCAGCAGAAACCCTCCAATCAACACAAAATTTGAACACTTAAGTAGAGTGGTATGTGGTTGTTATGTGATGCGCTTATTCACCCCTATTTTATTAATTGTGATAAATGTCTATTAATAGTGTTTGCAAAGAAATTTTGACTGTGTTTTTAATGGATAATTAACTAATTAGATATAAATGTTTTGACCTGGGCAGAATAGCCTGAATGAAGTTTTAGAGTGTTTTAAATTATATGTTTGCAAAGTGGTATTGAGATGTCCCTGAAGATGGCCGGATTGGCCGAAACGTTGGACGATTAAAAGAAATAAAGTTTTGAGACTATAATTAGATAGTATTTGAGTTATTTATTAATAAATACATTATTAAAACATAAAAAATTCAGATTTTTTTTTAATTATAAAAATAGCTAAATTGAGGATCTAAGTAGTGTGGTAAGTGAATATAATGTGATCCGCATACCACACGAATATATTTTTATTTTATTTATTATTATAATAAATCATGATGATTATAATAAATCAATAAAAGTCATAGTAGATAACACTATTTATTTTTAAGTAACAATATGTAATTGTTTCCATTATTTTGTTTTTATATCCATTCCTTTCTAACGGAAACCTCCATATAACTGGCAAAATAATTTTTGAGATGAGTGTCGGTTATGTAGAATTAACCCTTTAGCTGAAAATAATTCATTAGTCACCATTTCGCCAATTCAGGCATAAGGACAAAAGAATATATTATTTTATTTATTTGTCGATATTTATAACCTTATTTACATAAAAATACATCTAGTAAATACTAAAGAATATATAATTATTTGAAAACCGTATCTATCAATAGTCTAAAAAAATTAAGCAAAGACAAAACAACACGCCAAAAAAGTTTAACTCATACCAAAGGATTGGTCGGTTATTTGTAGTTTTTTGAGAGAATCAAGGCTTTGTTTAGTTTATACCTATATTTGCGGTATAGGTTTATGTACATTTTTGCTTCAAATATTTCGTCAATAGTTAT
This sequence comes from Halyomorpha halys, assembly GCF_000696795.3. Classification (NCBI taxonomy): domain Eukaryota; kingdom Metazoa; phylum Arthropoda; class Insecta; order Hemiptera; family Pentatomidae; genus Halyomorpha; species Halyomorpha halys. The sequence continues at coordinate 242,995 of NW_027112063.1, forward strand.
CAAACGGGATTAATTGATTCAGGTGTTCCCCTTGACCAAAAAGCTACTACAGAAGGTAGGAGGAATGCTGGTGTGAGGGGCAGATAACTAAATCTTGGCAAAGCTCTGACTGGATTGTTCAGACAAATCTAACTATCCCTTCCCTTTAATCTCAAACACTTTTTTTCTTTGACCGAGAGCTAAAGAAAAAATCTCTCTTTCTTTCAGATCTTTCGAATTCTATCATGATTGCAAATTCAGATAGAATTCACCAATAGACATATAGAATTCTCAATGCTTGTAAAATTTACCATCGTTAACTCGTATTAATTCTGATTTCTGATGGTATTGATTAGACTGAGGCTGTCAATGTTTCTGGTTTACAGTTATGTGTAAAGTAGAATAGAATATATATTGATTTTTGAAAGACGAAGCCTTATAAAAAATTCCATCACATTAAAGATACACTTTTATTATAAAACCCGAGTCTAGTGCTCCATTAAAAACAACAATAAATATAACATAAAACAGACTGAATAATGCAATACTGTTTTAACATGTTTTATTCCATTAAATTAAACTAAATAATGATTAGAATAATTTTAAATCAACCAAAACATAATATAAGTATTAAGTAATCTGACAGCCCTGCAAAGTGGGGCGAAACTTTGGTTAACAATAGTTTTCTTTTACTATATTTACTTCCTACAATCTACATGCGGTCAACTATCGTATTCCAACATTATTTAAATTGTTATTGTGCTATCCTTCCAGAAATTCCCAGTCATAACCCTTTAATTTGCATTATGTCATCAAAGATAAACCGTAATTAAACCTAACCCTCAATAAATCTTGTTCTATTTACTATTTATCTAAATCTTTCAGATGGATTTAAAAATAAACAAACTTATTGGAAAATATAGTTTGAATCATTACCGTCAAAATCTCTTCAGGAGTTTTGAATTTAGTAGGATACATTTGGAGGCATAATTTCAAAACTAAGCCTAATTTTATCAATTTTCTTGGCGCTTGTGTCTTATATTATCCTTTTTTTTTCGGTTGGCTCTACGGACTTAGTAGATCGTTGGCCGCCCGAACCAGCCTTATTCACGCTTGCCTGTCTTGTGCTATAGTTTGCAGAGTGCAGCTCTATAGCATCTTTGTCTATGCTTTCTATAAATCTGTTTTTTGGCATCCAATGCGGTCCCGCCTATCTAACCTTCTTGCCTTGATATCATGAGATATTGACTAACCAGACTCTGCTAGCAGTTTAATGTTTGTTCTTCTCTATGTACTATTGATCTGATCCACGATCGTTCCTGTAATTAAACGGACTTCCCGTTCAAATCTCTCGCTCGATTCTCGATTCTATATTATACATACCTAATAATAATGCTGATACCCCTCTATTTATGTTAAGAGTTTACATATCTATTTTATGTTTTTTTTTTTTTTAAAGTATCAATTATTTATGGTTTCAGTTATCCTTGTGGAGATTTGTATAATATTTGATTTGTGAATTTCAAAAGTTCCTTACTGCCTACACTTCACGGAATTCAATAAAGGTTACTTATTATTCTAAAGAGATAGGATTTACTCCTTACAGTTGGGTGATCAGAAACGTTCTGTTTATGCTGGAAATTCAAAGAAGAAAAAAATCCGCTTCAGAGAGAGAGAGAGAGAGAGAGAGATACTCCTATAAATATTAAAGTATTTTTTTTTTCATAAAACATAAATTTATTTAAGCTTTTTTAAAGTCTTGTACTGCTTTTATAACTGATCGATGCTACCTTTTCACGATTCATAATTATTGCAAAAATGGAATTGGCAGATTTATTTATTTTATTAATTTAGCCGTGAGTCAACCCTGTGAGGAGCCCTCCGGGGTTTACCGAGCCTCACAAAATAGGGAAAATCTGGTAGCTGATCGTGATCATAAACAAATCAACTCTGTGTACAACCGTTTTTCAAGACACAGTACTTCCTAACAAAGTACTAAACCTTCACGTTTCGGCGTTTTTTTTTTATTTATAAGCATATTACCTATATCTGTAATATGTTAACGTGATAATTGTGAAAGTATATGTGGCTGTTTTAGGACCATTTTGTAGCATGAGGCAAGGGCATTAATTACTTTATTGATGATTTTATTTGTTAAAGACTGAGGTGGTTTTTAATTGCAAGGATTGAATTCGGAAGAGATTCAAAGTTCTTATGGAACTTAATGAAAACTCCGTCTGTCAAAATATTTATTATTATTTTAGGATAATATGGAGTAAGTGTCTTTTGAAGAGTTATCTTATCAACCTCATAACAACTCCGATAATCCCTCTCGATTCCTGCTTGTAAGGAAGTATGTTAACTTTCATTTCGTGACGGTCCTACGAATTGAAAACTTGACCCATCCACTCTGGTTACTTGTAGATGTATATATAAATACTCCATGTAACATATAAATAATATACTGATCCAACTATGTTCTACATCAACTTTCATGATTTTTTGTAAAATAAAACTCAAACAATTTTCAACATTTTTATAAGGATTGTATCAATCCTCAGGGAACTAAATGATTTATTTTACACCTGCAAAAACCCGTCAAAGCTTCGGGAGGGAGTCACCCATTTAACTCAGATGAGGCCTAGAACATAACATTCAATATTAATATAACTAATCGTCTTAGGAACAATTAAAAAAGATCTAGTGCAGGTTTTAGTTATCATCTAACTCCATATATAAACATATATAGGTGTGTGAAAATCAAAAAATTATCCTATTATTATAACATGCACGGAAATATGAAATTATTTATTTATAGATT
>NW_027112063.1:245844-254190 GCF_000696795.3 Halyomorpha halys
ATATGTGTGTGTGTGTGTGTGTGTGTGTGTGTATGTGTATAAAAAGAGAGGGAATCAACCATTATACGTACTCTCAGCGACTTGCGAATATCCTACACCAGCTAGAATCTCTCACGGATATAGAAGCCAAATGGTATTACTACTTGTTCATCGATCATATCATGTTACAACACCTGACAATCCATACTGCTCAGAACGCACTGGTTCCTCTTACCGTCCCAATATGTAACTACGCCCCTAAGATTTTAGACTAACTCTCAATCCATCCGAAAAGAGAATTTCTCTTCTCGTGCGAACTGAAGGGAACTGAGCATTTTGCGGCTTGTGGAAAAGTCCACGAGCCAAGTTTCGGGCCTTAAGTTAATTCTCTGGTCCTTCTTCTTACAGTCCAACTGGAAATGGAAACTTTTAGGACTTCTTACGCGATTTCTCGTTGCATTGATACTAATAAAGCCTAATTACGTTGACTGATCAGCCTTATAAAAAACTTACGTTTTAGATCCTTCAAAAATCTTTAGTTGAGTGCACATAATTTATTTTAAATTATTTCTAATATCAAAGAATTATTCTTTATAAAAGTAATATGCTATTCTGCTATGCACATCTCTATTTAAAAATGAATGTCGGTCACAAGTTTAAGCAAAAGTTGCTATACTTCGGAGAAATTGTTAATTTTAGTCGGACGATTCTGTCATACCTGAAGTCCAGTTGGTGACAAGTTTGTCGAGTAGAGTCGTCTGTTTCTATGGCGGACAGTCGCAACTTCCCAGACAATTAACCCCAACACTTCAGGCGTTCCATAATTACTTAATCTTTTGATGTGCTAATGATTCACAAAATGGTTTTTCCACTAACCAATTCAATATATATATGACCGTAATTTCGTATTTATATATTCATTCCATATATATAACAGTTCCAACATTATCGATGAACTGGTATTGCAGGGAATCCAGTGATTTGCGTGGCCTGTTCGAATCCCAAGTTTCGTATGTGATCGAACACATATTGTAACAACAAAAGAGACGAATATGATGGAGGAACCGAAACCCTGGTACCATACTAGGGTTTGAAACGGATGTTGTCGATAAATGGGAAAGCAATTGTCAGGATTTCATCTAATATAGTTTTTCTGTTAAAGAGAAAGAAAGATGTTAAACGGATGTGATTCTTGCCAAATGTGAAACTTATTGTATTTTTTAATTCCCTTAAATATTTTTGTTGTTCTCAAAGACTGTTGTATGGAACTGGGCAGTAAGCATTTCCTTTTATCAATTACTAATTTTTAGGTGGAAAAATTATTAATAAAATATCCTGTACTATTACCCCCCCCTAAGGTTCTTGGGTTAAGCACTTGGTAAGGAAGTACTTATGCTCTTGTAGATTGCAACCTTAAATGTTTTTCGTCCCACAACAAAAATACAGGTCATCTGTACAGATTCATTATCAGTCCCACTCAGTTTAAAAAATATTTTTTCAACAAATCTAAATACATTTGGAACAGTTACACGTTTTACCACTTTTCTAATGAATATTCCAAGATTTCAATAAAAAAAAACAACTGATGACCAGTTGATCTGGTTATTTTCAAGAAAGTCCAATTTTCAAAGGTTTTGTAGGACCATTCTTGAAAACCTACTAACTTTATACCTCAAGTTTTATACTTCAAAGCCTTCCAGTATTTAATAAATGTATTTGTTTTAATTATTATCATTAAATTGTAATGATATTCCTTGATATTTTATTGACACTCTTCTCACAGACAGCGTAACTGACCTCAGCAACCCCCAAAAGTGGGTCAAGTTTTCATTCCATGATGCTACCACGAAATAAAAGCAGCCCTCAGGGCGGATTCGAAGTGGCACCGTTGTAGATACAAGTTTACCAAGGAGCACGCCTTAAATCCCTCGGCTACTAACTACCTCTAAGATTTGTTTTCTTCATGCTTGCGTGCTTATTTCGACTCTTCTTATCGTTGGCTTGGGGTTTACCTAGATCCTGTTCCTCCTTCTACCATTATTTTTGTAGCATAGTTTCTTTATGTTTTCATTTTCCCTAATATTTAATTTTTCTCCTTTAGACTTCTTCCTTTTCACATTTCTATAAAATCGCAGTCAATTGCATTTCAGTCCATTTTTTAAATGTGAATGGTTACAAAAATTCAAGACCGAGTGTAAGAACCGACCACCAGCGTTTACTTCCTATTTGTAAATTATTATTATATTTATTTATTTTTCTTTTAAACCCAATTTTTTTTAGACAATATATTTTCCTGGAATATTTATAGTGGTCAGTTTTTTTTTATTCGAATAACAATCAAATTTGTTTTTTTAATAAGTTTTATCACTTAGCATTTATTCATCATTAGATTTCGTTACTACAATGGATTAATGTGTTAAGATTTTCAACTTTATTTTTAACTTAATAAATAAATTATTTGAAGAAAAATAAAAACAACATGAAAACCTTTGAAACCTTTATTTTTATATTAATATTGAACTTATATATATATTAAACAACTTTATTTTGTTTTTTTTCTTAGTGGGATTCAGTTTTTAATTAAATATCGGTCATAGAGAATAAAGAAAAAACATTATAGGCCATGTAATGACGTTTAATAACAAAAAACGTATTCTAGTTTTATTATACATTTTTTTGTAACGTTTCAATCTATTCTATTGGAAATTTTCAAACATTTTCATTTTTACCACAGTCAACGTATTGAAATCTATTTTCGAACATACTACTTCTGGATGTATTTGTTAAATTTCTGCTTATAAGATAAGTCATTCTTCTTGGGGCTTTCATACCTTATTTTAGTCGATAAACGGAAAATGTCAATTATGATCTTTATTAACCATGTTTTTATTTATTTATTATAAATATTTAATAATATATATATATAACATATTTTATATAACTAAAAAATATATATTGTTTTTTCTCATTATAATTTTTAGTATGAGAATCCTTGAATAATAACGATTTGTTAAAATTAGAAAAGATATCCATTACTTCCTTAGCTATAAAATTGATGTCCTTGAGCAGAGGGTTGAAATAATTTTATTACTTTGATTATTTTATGTTGACGACTACGTAATACATTTCTGAGCATGGTTGGATAACATGCCTTGTCGCTAATGACACTCGCTCCTCTGTTAAATAATGCATTCTGTGTTAATCACCTCATTACATCGCGCAGTCTGTTTCCTAGACCACTTGGCAGAAGTACATAGACCCTCTGACAACGGGCGGATATGAGGAGCCATTGAAGTTTCGGCCAATAAACATTTGTCCTGGCAACCCTTTGGTGGGACAAAGCCTAAGCGCTAATGACTAGCTAACATAGCGTTTATCCACTGCCAGAACACGCGCTATACATTATCGAATGCTGTATCGCCATGGAATCAGAACGGGAAGACTGCTATTGTACAACTGGAAATCAGTCAGAAAAAGTGCTACCTTACAAAGCAAGGAAATTTTTTTTCGGTATGTACCGACAGTCATAGGAAATCATTTTAAGGAAACATAGAATTATAGGTTTTAATTAAAAAAAAAACTGTAATAATCCTTGAGTAAAACTTCTGTCAATGCACATCCCTAGTAGGTAACGGAAACTTCTCTTAGCGAACAATTGTATGGAGGTCCCACCCATAAGCTACATATTTGAACGGACACTAATTTTATTCCCATTCAGCACTTTTCATTCCTTTATAAGAATTTTATAACACATAAAATATGAATGTATTACCTGACGATTCCAGAAAGTAATTTTGTAGGTTAAAACTTACATCTTTATGTGACCAAACAATTGTTTAGACGATATGTCCCTAAAATAATGCTTTGTTTTTTATTTTATTTCATTTATGGATATGTGGAATATAGACTATGGGGAAGTACTGCGTTCCTGTGAAATTTATATATATATATATATATGTATATATATATTTTTACGTAACGGCCTTAGAGACCACGTGAATATCATTACTTTTGGCTTCTCTCCTGTTTTTGTTTTTCCTTCCCTTCCATTTATGCCGCATTATCTCTACGTGTCTTTGTTTTCTTTCTTCCCCTTTTTCAGATTTCTCTTTCCCACAAGAACCTTTATTTCCTTCAGTCTTTTCCTATATCTTTCTCCGTTCAGACAGTCCTGGTCCGATATTCCTAGTCTTTCCGTTTCTGCCTTCATCTGCCTGATGTATCCTCCTGAGCTTTTGTATCCACGGATTTTTTTAAAAAGTATTTCCTTGATTAGTCTTTCCGGGGACATTCTTACGACATTCCGTGGAATTTCAGTCTATTGATACTTATTTCTGTATCTAGGTTTGTGTCTTTGTTGGGTCTTGGCCTGTATCGTTCATGTGTCTGTTTCGGGCCATAGATTATTTTTAGGATTCTTTATTCTATTCTCAAGAGTTCTTCAAGACTGGGGAAGCATATGGTTTCCGTTCCGTATATTACCGGTTTAATGCAATTTCCATCGTTTGCTTGTGCCAGTGTCCCGTCCTTTCTTTTATTGAACCAGTCCTAGGGAGGTGTAACTTTTGAATTTTTAATAATTTTTATTTTTTTTAAAAAACCTTGTAGAATAGTCTAGTGCCGTTTTTCCTGAAACTCTCCTGCATTTCCTCCAGCTACCTGCTTAAATTATTTCTTAATTCTTAATGCTAACTTCTTTGCGTTTAAGGCCTTCATGATGCTATTGAAAATTTAATTGTACAATGATATAACGAGTTAAATATTTTTTTTTTTACGATAAAGAAAATTGATGATGTAATGTGCGGAAGTGCCAAAAAAGTCAATTCTGAAGAAGTTCTGAGACTTCAGTTTCGTAAACTTTTCGTTTTTGACAAAACGAATAGACTGTTCACATTATTATTTTTATTATATGATAGAAAGAAATATTACTTATTATTCCTAAATTAACATTGTATTTTTTTTGTTTGTTTGGCTTGCGATAATTCCGATATAATTAAAAAAAAGCCTAGTAAAAATATATTATCTTATAAAATATTTCTCCCAAAGAAATATTTTGTATAATATCTAAAAAAAATAATAAATAATCTTGTATATAACTATTGGTCAGTCATGTTGGGACCCGTTTGTGTATATCTGGGGTCTATTAAAGAATGATTTGTAGATCAGTGATTGCTTGTTGTATCTATGTATATACATGTTTATACATGTATGATCACATACATATATGATCAGAATCCCAAACAACACAGTGCAGTTATAATTAAAATCATGAGGGTTTCTTAGTTCTCCTGGTTGTTAGTATTTTAATTATAGGTCAAAATTTTGCAGCTCATTCTACTCCTTGTTATGTACATATGTTTAATTTTTTCATACAAAAAAAAAATGATTTCAGAAAATTTTATTTAATTCCTTATCTTATTAAAAATGTCTCTTCTTATTAATAATGAATTTATCACAAATACTATGATAAATAAATTTATTTATTAATAATTAATAAATTTGAAGTTTTGTAATATTTTAGTTTTTTAAGAAAACTGATTTTGATTTTTACTGAAACAAGGTTTTAATTTGTTCGTTCCGTTGTCATTTAATTAAAAAATAATTAATTAAATTAATTTTCATACTTAATCACATTTTTATAAGATTTATTAGAAAGCAATTGGTTAAGGAGACATATTTTTGTTTGAATACGGTAACGTGTTGTAGAGCTTGTTTAACAAGCTAGACGGACAAATATTCCACTTTTAATGAATGAATTAATTAAAATTTATATAAATATTTCAACATGTAATGCATATGCATGAGCTCGTTATCGCGGATTAAAAAGTCTTATGCTTTCCATTGAAAACAAAGTTGTTTTTTTTTTTATAGATACTTGATGTTATCCGACGAAAATTGGTCAGATTAAGTTTTTAAAACGATATTTTTTTTTCTTTTGCTTATATGTTAAGAAATATTGAGATCATTAAAAATTTTGAACCGGAATTTTCAAAAGAAATTGACGTTTTAAGGTTCCAAATACCAAAGCCTCACAAATAATATGTGTGTGCATGTGAATTTATTAAACAGCCTAGCTCAAAAATCATAAGTTGCAAGAAAGTGAAATTCATTATTTGCTATTATTTTCATTTCTATTGTAATACTAATATTTATATGCCATGGGATCACCACGAAATAAAATTCACCCTCTTCAGGCCGGATTTGAAGCGGTACCGCAGCAGTAACGAGTTTTCTTAGGTAGGCGAATTTTAGCTCTGTTGGCTACAAGGAACCCCCAGATTTGGAGCTTTGCAAGTATTAGCTATATGCTTTAATGTTAAATAATTATAAATATATTTATGTAAAATTAATATCATCTTACGGCCTGATAACTACTAACTCCGTGTGCGGAAGGAGTGTCCACCACTGGGAATCATAAAATATATTTTATCTCATATCATTTTATATGATAAATAAATTTGAGCCTATTAATAAGCCAAATGATAAATATTTAATGAAATATAGTTAAAATGTGAAGTAATATGAATTAATCTTTTGTATACATAAATTTTAAAATAACTTTTAACAGTTTGTGGGGTAAGAGCCACTCATAAAGTAATTTATTGGCAGTTCCAAACGTCTAAATCATGTGATCTTTAATATAATCATATAAATAAATAATATTCTCTAGCTTAAAAACGGAAAAATTGTTTGAAATTAAGCAATGATAGTTAAAATATACCAAATTATAAAATATATCACGGGGCCGTCCGAAATTCAGGTGGTTAGGCGGCGACGGTTCGAATTCGGCCTGAGAAATTGACTTTTTTATTAAGTGGTGGTAACACAAAATAGAAAAATTGACTCCTCACCATGGTATAGATAATCCCCCATATGTCAAAAGGGTGTATAGGGCACCAATTGGGAGACGAAAGGGGAAAAAAATTATCATAAATTGGAAATGTACTGGCTGAGTAGTGACACTCAGCCTTAATTATTTCAAGAGGGAAATTAAGCTTACGCATTATGATGAAGTTTCGCCCCCTGTAAAATGCTAAAGTCAGGCCAATAATATATCGGTCCTGGTGATATTGTGTGTTGACAACTGATTTTAACCTTCTAAGTCTACTTGTGAGATGGAGATCATGCCTCCAGCCATGATTGTTAACGGGAGCTCTCTAGACTTCGAAGTATGGTCAAGAAGTGGAGGAACGCATATAATTTCTAATTTCACAGTACTTTTTAATCATTTAAACGAAAAAAGTAATAATTTCTTTCCATAGATAATTATTACATTTATGTAATAAAGCATACAACCCTCCTTACTGATAATTAATCAGCATATTATACAAGTTTCTTATGTTTATAATTATTAACATAACATATATTACGGAATCATTTTTGTTCGGCAATAATTAAAAATTTCCTGATCCGACTGTACCACTACTTCTCTCCCTCTAACCTCTCCCTCCGCCATAAGCTTAGATGAAGAATCACCACGGTCTTATCTAATTCGGAAACCTTAGTCCTCCATGGCTATTATGGGCACAGGTGAGGATATCGATGGGGTAGCTGTTTGAATTTATGGTAGCTACCAATAGGTAGGATCAGATTGGCGAGAATAGCGGAAATTAGATACCTAACTAGAAACCGAATCTTACATAAACTAAACATATTTCTGCAAATGAATGTTGCAAAAAAAAAAAAAAAATGAAAATGGTGTTCAAATTATAATAATAAAAATAACCGAGATGTATTTAGTTTTTATATATTAAATTCATTGCAACAATATCACCATCCGAATAGCATTCAAGCCTCGTCCCGAGAACGAAGCGCAGAATTCAAAAGGTCGACCAGTTTTTCTTTGTCGGTAAGGCACTGTGCTACTAACTAACTACAAGGACCATGGTTCGAATCCGGTAGTGGTAGTAAATTATTTGTTCTGTCACTGTTGTCGGGAGTCAACTCTGTGGGTTCAGAGAGCACTCCAGTGACCACTCAGACTTTATAAAGTAGATAACCTTGCGGTTAAGCATGATAATGGACAAATTAGTTCCATGCACATCCGTTGTTCAAGAAACAGTACTTGCTTTAGAAGTTCTGATACTCCCACCCTTCATAGTTTGTAGCGGTATAGATATAAATATAAATTACATTAAATACAATATTAATTACATGCTTCTATTTACTTATTGGTTTTATCTGTTTCATTTATATAATTCTTTTTTTTTTCCTTTTTATTATTCTTCGTATATTTTCAATTTTCCATCTTACCTTAACATTACTTGTTGTTGTTGATTTTTTGCTTAAAGGCGTAAAACCCTCTGGTCATCAACGCCTATGGGATGATAAAAGTAAAAAATAAAATAAAATAAAAAAATAAATAAA
>NW_027112063.1:254760-255185 GCF_000696795.3 Halyomorpha halys
GTCCCTCGGCCAGGGAGCGCGAGTGCCTCTCTGAACATTACTTACCATAACCTAACTTGACATTACTTTTTTCTCCCTAATCAAATATAAGATAGAATTATAACCAACACTATAGTAAATAGTAAACGTTTTAAATATAGAAAAAATATGCATATGAATAAAAATCCAACATGAACATGTACACAATTATATTCAATTAAAATCTAAAAAAGTGCCTAAAAATAAATACATAAAAACATATAATTCTCAATAATATAATAAATAGTAAATGTTTTAAATGTAGAAAAAATATGCATATACATAAAAATCCTGCATGGAATTGTACACAATTATATTCAATTAAAATCTAAAAAAGTTCTCAAAAATAAAATAAATAAATACATTAAATAATTAATAAATATAAAAGTGATAATTATAAAAATATA
>NW_027112063.1:255430-261502 GCF_000696795.3 Halyomorpha halys
ATAACACATAATTTAAAAAAAAAAAAAGAAAAAAAAAAGGACTCCATTGAAAGAGAATCGGGAAATCTATGAGCTAACGCATGTCACAGTAAAAATAGATAGATAAAAAACAAAAAAAGCTGAACACTGGCTGTATCTGAAACTGATACATAATAAATCATACATCGGCTGTATGACGTAATGTAGGAGGAAAGGTATGAGCACAGAATGTCGATAAGTTTAAAATATCGACTCCGTCGGACGATATCTCAGAATCCACCACGTTCTACTAAAATTTTCAAATCCTCGCCACAATATCATTATGGATTATACACATACCGGTATCATCTGAAATTGAATAACTCTAGGAACCTAACCGGGTCATTTTTGTAAGTAATATAATCATTTGCCTTAAAGAATTACAATTTTATTTTTCTTCTGTACGTATACATTAAATAAATGGATAGTTGCAGCCCTAATACACATGGGTGTGACAGTTTCTATAATTCTTTAATAAACAATTTTTCTGAAGAAGTTTCTAATGGTTGTTATCATCTATTTAGTACAATTATATTTTTCTTATTTATTTTATTTATTTGATATGAAATATTAATATCAAAAATAAAATCGGAAAATAAACACTGAATATATTCTCAAAGAAAATATGTCATAAAACATCACTTTGAATAGTTAATATACAATGTTAGTGAATGAATGTTTATCAATTTTATTAATCTTAAAATCTTTGTTAAGATGATATGGCGATAGCTGTTAAAAAAATTATTTATTGTTTTTATTTAATGCAAGATACAAAATTAAATAAAGAAGTGTATAGAATTTGTTTTTAATTTATAAATTCTTGTTCTGTTTCTATCAATTAGCTGAACGTGTATTGGACGACATAATTTATGTCCTTTGTGAACATAATTTATAATTAACAAGGTACTGCTAGTCAACTGCTAATGAAAATTAGACTTATTCCAATTACCTGGTCATGTTAATTGGTGTGCCCGTTAACTGTCAAACTGATTACTCCAATGTGCGCCCGCTGCCTTCTATGTTCTCAGGGTCCTAGGGATTGGTCCAACCATATTTGTTACATTAGTCATTCGTAAAAGTTGATTATATCAATTTATTACTTTAGTTTAATATTAACTTTATATATTTTGTTTTAACATATGAACGTAAAATGGGCAAATAAATATATTCATAACTAAATAGAATTTAATGGAAGATCGTTTGATCGACCATGTTTATAATATAATGAAAGGAGGACTGTGTGTGTTCAAAAGAACCCAAATAATAATCAAACTATTTATTGAGAGTGAGCGTTTAAGGGCTAAAAAAGATACAAACAACTAAAATAGTGTAACAAAGTAAGAGAATAATTAACATGAAATAAAAGTAAACTCAGTTATGGGTAGGAATGAATTAAAATATTTAATAAATTTATATAAAAATAAACAAAATAAATTATAGAAAAAAATAAGATATACAGATTTTAACTCACTTTTAAAAGTATAAATAAACAATAATTAACAAAAGGTATTAGGCAATTAATGAACACGGAAATAATAACAAATGAAAAAGTAAGTAAAAAAGAAATATAAAAATAAAGTACAAACAAAAAGACAGATAAGAGAAATTAGAATAAATTAAAGGCCAATAAAAAAGACAAACAATCAACAAAACAATGAACTGAGCCGGTGGGGTAATTTTAGTACCCCCACTCAATTACCCCACTGCCTTGATTGTTAAAATATACGCTAATTTAAAAGCAAAATAACATAAAATAATAATTAAATAAGATAATATTAGGAAATTTACGAAAGTATTAAATATAGAAAGACACGAAATGACAATATATATACAACAAGGGGGATAGATATAAATACAAAAAAATTAAAATAATGGATTCAATAAATATAAAATGGTGAATAAATGAAAAAATTCAAAATAGAATAGAGGTACAACGTGGTAGAATTTTATGTAATAAAATTATTTATCATAAAGCAATAAATATAAGTCAGAGGTGAAAGTATCAGATAGATATAAAATATAGACAAAATACAATAAAATTAAAAGAATGGATTCAATAAATATAAAATAGTGAAGAAATGAAAAAAATCAAAATATAATAGAGGTACAAGGTGTTAAAACTTTATATAACAAAAATATTAATTATAAAGCAATAAATATAAGTCAGAGGTGGAAGTATCAGATAGATATAAAATATTGATAAAAGATATATTTTAGTTTTTTGCATCTTTTTTTAGCCCTAATGAAGCCTCGTAAATAGAACGAAACGTTTGTCCACAATAGTTTAATTACGACTAATTGAGTCATTTTGACCGCTCCCGGACCATCTTCCTTATATGAACAAAATGTAAATAGTTTTTAATCTAATCTATTGTTTGAGAAATGTTTTTGAAATCCTCGAACTTCATCACGAACTGTGGAAGATCGGCCAGAACTCTCTTCATCTCCTTAAGTCTAATGAGATTTACAAAGTTTCGCAGCTCTTAAACAGACCGAAACAATTTTTTTTTTTTCGTAAATGTTTGTTGAATATTTATTTTGAGCTCTAAAACTCATTTTCGGGAGTCATCGACTACGCCAAAAAGCGTTACCAACCTTCTATTTCTTCTGTCGTCACCTTACAATTCACCGCTGGAACTAGTGCAGCTTTAACGGCACCGTCTCCCAGGAAAACTTTGATTTTCTTTTCTGCGAGATCTTGTGTGAATATCTTATCTCTAGAATATTCTTAGGGCAATGGTTCCGGACGATCTTAGAGATACTCCCTGCCTAAAGCAATTTTCATAACTTGTTGATATAGCATTTTAGTAAATCTAGATAAGCGTCTACTTATAACATACTTGTAAAGACCGTCTCAGCACACGTTGACAACGAACTTTGTTCTCGGTGTTTATTTGAGTACTAAGGTATGAAAAGTCTATGAATACTGAAAATTTTACCCCCAAATCGTTAGATTTGCTTGACATCTATTGTTACTTAAGGTAAAAGGGACGTGACGGCCGTGCGGGTTGGGGCGCAGGTCCCAGGGCGCTCGATTCGGAACGTTGTAGGTTCGATTCCCACCTGGGGCAGTTAACATTCATTTTTCGGCGGTCCTGGAGAATGAATCTTGACACTTCCATCTTGGTTAGTACGCGGCGGCAACTAAGATAGCCGCCAGGGGTTGGCAAAAAGGACCACTTGCCGGACTTGTTCCCCCACCAGTACCAGTACCAGAACTTAGGGTAAAAACCTCATCTTTTGCTAACTGACTTCCTAGATTATTTTTCTTTCCTGCGCAGCATATTGAATATTATAATTTATTGTTTAATGTTCTATGTAGAGAGAGTCTTCAATATCGTTTGTATCGTAATGTCATTTAAATTACATAGATATAAATTTAAATTAATTATAAACTTTTCTTTAAGTTATAAAATAGTTTTACAACAGGAGGTTATGGCATATTGTAGACCACATATTACCATCTAATTATAACCTCCAATGTATAACAGGGATGTTATTGCTCAGCATTATTATCCTGTTTTTCTTCCTGTTATGATTTTCTCCTTAACAGTCTCATCTAGCCATTCTGTGGCGCTCTTCCTTTATGAAAGGTGGGTGTCCTCATTTTTACCTTATTTTCCTTCTGTCATAGCCTTTGTATATTCTTATATTATTTCCTTAATTGTCTATCTTTGTATGTGTACTTTATTTCTCTGATATCTATTTTTATATTAGTTATTACTTCTCCTGTTCATTTTACTTTTAATTCGATATTGCATTTCTTGTTCATATATCCTTATCGCTGTGCGTTTTATTTTTAATTTCGATAATTTACTTTGTTCACTTTTATATAATTTTTTAAGCTCCAACACAGTTTACTTTTTATTTTATGTCATCTTATTCTCTTACACTGTTAACAAATTGTTAGTTGTTGGTATTTTTTTTTAGTTCTGATAAGGCTCTGCAAAATGTGGGCGGAATCTTGGTTCTTGATAAATAGTTGTATTTAAATAAATATTTTAGTTGCTTTTTGACCGCACCCTTCTTTATCATTCTTTATTAACCCGTCATTGGCCGCTGCGTGAGAATTTCTCCCATGTTAATCGTTCTTCGGGCCTGGAAGCTGCTAGAGGGCAGACTGCGTTCCCAACTACCTGGAATCTGTAGTTCACAGTCTCTTCCTTCTATACCTCGCCCCCACCACTTTAGACACTCTGGGTAAGCGTCCAGCCCTCTTTCCCTGACAATATACACTTCTCGTGAGACATTATCTCACTAGCGATTGAGGCAGCTATAAAAATATTCAATTTGTGAGGATTTTTCTCACGTGCCCCAAGTGTAAAATCCATAAAAATGTTTTTATCTCGAAGGAAAAAAATTGCAGAACTAGAGAAATGTACTTTTGAAGAGGCAGGAACTTCATTAGGTACGTATTATTTTCTATGAATAGTATTTCGATGTTAGGGTGATCTTTATGAAAAAAATTTTCTTTTCATGTTTTCACTTCATCGCTGCGCCGTATAAATACTATTTTTAGTAAATTTCTGGGATACATTCAGGCATTCTAAACAAAAAATAATGTAAGAGACCGATTATGTCGCAGTCATACGGTGTTCACATGCACCAGTTGTGCACAAGAGATTTCTTCAGGCTGAGCAATTTTTTTTTTTTTTTTTTTTTTTATGATTAGTGCTATGTTATTATAATATGATATTTCTGGATTTTAATCCGTTTATAACTTTTGTCTGTTTCAAAATAATATTTTACGTTTATTAATATTTTATGATTATGTTTGTTTTTAAATTTTTTAAAACTAGTTTCCTCTTGTATCAAAATATTTTTTTTAATACTATTTTTGTTATGCATAAATAAACCTAATCTAAATAAAAATTTTACGTTTTAAAAAACATATTCAAGAGCTCTAAATAATAAATGTGAGAAAAAGTCTCATGCGCGTCCATCCGTGTTAAAATCGACCTAGCGACCAATGACGGGTTAATTATATAACTTATAGATAATTTTCTTGAATATCTGTTGTTTTTTTTGTTAATTGTTCAACCATTATGAAAATACCTACGTTAAAAATCCCGCTCTTTCTTCACCCACATTTACACAATACTTATATTGTAAAAAGTAAATATTAAAATACAGAAATACAATTAATCTTCACAAAAACTACAACATCTATCAATTCATACTCCGCCTGTGCAATTCCGAGCCAAATACCTCACCCCATGTACAGAGGAACTGGATATCCCAGTGCTTTAACCTCAACCACGTCACAAGTGTGAGAACCAATGGCTTTCAAAGGCTGAATGGGAGAGCTGTAGCCACAAACGCTTAGGACTTGAGTGGTCTATTACAAGGACTCCAATAGCCATAATTAACAAAAGGTCTCGGAGCCACAGTCGTTCCAACCTTCGGGGAGGGTTCTACGAACGAGTAGAGGTTGATGAAGTCTGGCTCATACGTGGTACTGAGGTTTAATGTCTAGAACCTTTGAATATTTAGATACATTAACTCAATAAATAATACGATGAACTCCTAAACAAAATATATTTTGTCTTTTTTTCACTGGAATTGTGAATTGTTCTTGGCAGCAAATCAAACTTTGATGTTATGAATTATGGCATCACCTTCATTAAAATCACCAGTTATTCTCATGATGGATCAGCTTTCAGAAGTGAAAGTTAACCTTCACTAGTTATTGCTACTTTTTGATCATACGAATTACTTATGGCTTTGCCTCCGTTATTATATCAGGTTATAACCTAACACAATAAACTAAACGGTATTAATGCAAATTTAGACCCAACTTCCACTGAAAAAGATCCGCTAGTGATTCCCTTCAGGCTTGGAAGAAGAGTGTTGATCAGAGTATTTATTTTTAAAATTTGTTTTTATCTTGATAAGTGCCTTGTAGTTGATTGATTTTGATTTTTTTTCTATCTCTTAAGATCTTTGTTTCATTTATATGTATATATATATATATGTATATATATATTTTTACGTAACGGCCTTAGAGACCACGTGAATATCATTACTTTTGGCTTCTCTCCTGTTTTTGTTTTT
>NW_027112063.1:261552-272199 GCF_000696795.3 Halyomorpha halys
TTTTTTCATTATTTTTATCGAGGCTAATTCTAAGTTGTTTTCACATTTTTTAGTTTTTTATTTGCTTATATGTATAAGGTATATTTTTACAGAGCCAGATTATATATTGTTTTATTTCTTTTTTAATAAAGTATCAATAAGTTTCCAATAAAGGTCTTTTCATTTATTTCAATATTTCTCTTATTATGAATTATATTTGTTTCTTTTCACAACCAGGTTAAGATAGGACAAAGTTCTTCTTAGGTTCAAACTGTTAACAGTTTTATATTGCAAACATTTATTTATTGGTAATATTACTATCTGCCACAAACTTGGGCAATGGTTAAATGTGATAATTGTCCACTTTTAAACAATAAATTTTGATCACTTTAATGAAAACTATGTATAATTACAAGTCAAAATTGATGAGTCTGCCAAGTATAGGTAGGGGGAATAAAACATGGCGGCTGTTTCAAAACCTTAAAAAAACATAAACTTTTCATTCGGAGCTCTATATCTTAAAAACTACCAACAATACTGGAAAATGTAAGAAAACATTATTTAAAGAAGAGTAAATTTGCTGAAATATTAGCCCTAAAAGAGCTATTTACGTCCAATAGTTCTCGAGATATTACTTTTTAAAAAGCAAAATTTCTTTAAAATCTTCTCAAAGATTAGCAGTTAGCTAATTTATTTTAAGAAATCTATATCTGTATAGATACTGATGTCTATTAGCACTCAAATTAAAGCTAGTTTAATGGACTATAAGTAAGTTTATGATTTTTACCTTCCTAGGAATAGTAGTTTTCATGATATTTGCTAAAATAATTTGATTTATGAAAAACTTCATTTCAGAAACCATTGGACGTACAGATGTTTGCCAGCGCTCAAATTTAAGCTAGTTAAATTTACTACAAAATAGTTAATTATTTTTATCTTTGTATGAGTTGTAGTTTTTATGATATTTGACAAGATAAACTCACAAAATGTTAATTTATAGTTGTTCGTATAAAATGTTGGATTTTTGAAAAATTATATCTCTAGATTCATAAGATGCACATATGTCTGCTAACACTCAAAATAAAGAAAATTTAACTTACTATAAAGTAGTTTATGACACTTATCTTCGTAGGGGTAGTAGTTTTTATGATATTCTCATATGAATATAACTTTGTCGGAACAACTATAAATTAATTTATTTTAGCAAATTTCATGTAAACTATTACTCCTACGAAGATAAACATTATAACGTACTTTATAGCTCATTAAACTAGCTTTAATTTGAGTGCTAATAGACATCTGTACGTCAAATAGTTTTTGAGATATAGATTTTTCAAAATAAATTCACTAACTACTGAACTTTCAGTACGTCCCATACAACATTCTTATGAAATGTCTTTTTAAAAAGCTATATCTCGAAAACTATTTAACGTAAATTACTCTTTTAGGGCTCATATTTTAGCAAATTTGCTCTTCTTTAAATGACGTTCTCAGGTTTTCTTGTGTTGTTCTTACTTTTTGAGATATAGAGCTCCGAATGAAAAATTAGTTTTTTTTAACGCTTTCAAACAGCCGCCATTTTTTATTCCCCCTAACTATACTTGGCAGACTCATGAATTTTGACTATTAATTATACATAGTTTTCATTAAAGTAATCAAAAATTGGGGTGAGATAACTGCCTTTTTTTCTCATCTTGGCTCTTATAGTAATCGAATAGTAATTCGAGGTGGATTGTATTGTAAGGATGAGTGGATCTGGATAAGCATTGAACCTAGGTATTAGGGTGATTAGTAAAGTTTAAAAGTTATCAATTTAACTAGTCAAGTTACACTAAGTTATTTATTCTGTGTATGTCAGTGGCTTGTCAATGTCACCCTTTCAAGAAACATCAACTATGTTATCACTGTAACATATTTTTGCATATATCGCGTTTATTTTAAGTTACGATTCCTTCGACTAAAATCCCTGAAATTATAAAAATATTAAAATCTAATTCCTGTTCTCTGCTCTAAGTCAACGCCCGTTTTTCAGGAGTGGGCAAACAGACTGTCTTTTCGGCAACGAATATTTGAAGGCGAAGACATAAACTCTTATTTGACAGTCTCATTACTTAGTCTATCTTATCCTGTCTTTCAGTATTTCGGCAGAGGAATTTCATTTCGGCAAGAATAAGACTACCGAATTGCACATAGAGCGCGATACGACTCTCGGTACGAGATGGGAGGAATAAAACGGTCCCACTTCCCATTTCCTTTTTCCCTATAATTGTGTTTTTTTTTTTGTTTTTTTTGTTATATTTTCGATTTACTTCATATATTATTTTGGGTGTTCCTTGTTCTAAAAATTATTTTAGAAAATAATTTATAAAATTAGTTTCTATCACACTGAACGTTTCTAATACTCTTGCTAATTAGAAATTAATTAGATAATGTACTGGAAAAGGTAGTTTTTTTCGTCTATAACTCCTCAAGCGGTGGATTCTAGAGATGCTGTTTCATTATAAAAAATAAAACAACATTAAATTCTGCATCAGTTGAGTACCATAACATATTAATTTGGTTAAGAGGTATGTCGTAAAACTTAAGCTGTCTTTAACCAAAAAACAAAATTTATTTTCGAATTTTTCCAAAAATGAAGTAAAGAAATCAATTTGAAACCAAATATAACACGGAAATTCATTTTTGGTGATCCTAAAACGGTTTCTAAGCATCTAATTAATGTAATTAACTATCGCATTAGAAATTTTCGTTTGAACAGGTATTTTTTAATTTGTCACCTACAAGTCCTAAACGGTTTATCTAATTGAAAAATTTATAATAAAACAAATAAAAGTACATTAAATAATACGCCGAATGAGTACCATTAAGTAATAATTTGGTCAAGTGTTATGGTCGTAAACCGCCTGTTCTTGTCGTATATTTACTTCAAAAAACGAATTACTAGAATAAGGAACATGTTTTACTAACATATCACTGAACCGAATTATTACTTAATAGTACTCATTCGAAGCATACTTTTATTTGTTTTATTATAAATTTTTCAATAAGATCCCCCGTTTAGGACTTGTAGGTGATAGACTGAAAAAAGACCAGTTCAAATGAAAATTTCTAATGCGTTACTTGATTTAATTAATTACTTCCTTAGTAACAGTTTTAGGACCACCAGAAATGCATTTATGTGTTATATTTGGAATCATATGTACTGTACCTCAATTTTGGCAAAATTTTAAAATAAATTTGTTTAAAAAAAAAATTTTGTTATTTACTTAGATTAATTTCCTGATTAAGTTTTAAAATCACCTTAATGTGTTTTTGTGTGACATTTAGATTCATGTTTAGTATTATACCTTGCTTTTGGAAAAATGGTTTTTGTTTACAACATACTACTTAACCTGTATTAATTATACGTTATGGTACCCACGCAATGCCGAATCTAATGCTATTCAATTTTTTTATACCATAATTGTTCCATTAGGATGCACCTTTGAGGACTTATAAGTGAAAAAAATACCTTTTATGTCAAATTTTTAATTAATTTCCTAATTATTAAAAGTTTTAGAACCACCAGGAATTCTATTTAGTGTGACCAAACTAATTTTAAAATGACTTGCTGACGTATGTGCGATAAGATGGATTTCTCGCATGCTATATTCTTAATATCCATTTTCGGTTAATAGAAAAATATTTGTAATTTTTTTTTCCTTCCAACGAGTTACACAATTTTTTTTGGACCCATATTCGTCAATGAACTTTCAGAAGCGCATTCTGATAGTAAGTACGAGTTATCTAGGATAGATGGACTAAATTAGTAGTTCAAGAAAACTTTAAACTTTTTTAGTATTACGGTGTTGTTTTAGTCATATTTTTTTTTTCAATACTTGCTTTAGATTAGCATACTTCTCTCAAAATTAATTCACTTTGGATTTTATGAACAAAAAACTGTTATAATTAAACTGAATCAACATACATTTTACTACCAGTAATAAGCAGGGAAATATATCAATCATGATGAAATACATTTTATTAATGATTTTCGCCCTGATGAAATTCTTACTAAAATACTAAAGTCCTTGTTTTTTATAGTCTAACATATTTATCAATCTTCATATACAAAATTAACAAATTTATTTCAATCCTTTAATAAAACATATCTCATGCAAAATACAAATTGTAAACAATTCTAATTTCCAAACAGATGTTTTATTTATTGAAACTCAAGTTTATCATAATTTGAAAGATTATCACATATGTATTCAACAATTAGCAAAATGTATGCAAATTTTCATAAAAAACCGTCAAAAAAATCTTATCTCCTTATCTCATCAAGCTAAATATCGCGTCGACGAGGCTAATTCTCTGTTAGCAACTGAAATCATTTAGCAAAGCCTGCCTTGATCGCCGAGATCTTTCTTAAAGAAACTTTTATGTTAAGTAAGAACAAATAAACCTTTGAAATGACGGCACATTCAAAGTCTTTAGTTGTTTGAAAGTCTTATTGTTTATTATCTAAATCTCAATTTGTACCTCAGGGTAGTATACGTGGTCCTATCCTTTATACAGTTTTCACAGCTGACTTCCCAACCCATCCTAACACTATCCTCACCATATATGCCGATGACACATGTCTATTGTCAGTGAACAATGATCCTTACATTGTATCCCAAACCCTCCCATCCCACATCACCACCCTTGAAGAATGGTGCCAAAGCTGGAGGATTAAAATTAATTCCAATAAATCCCACCAAATCACATTTACCCTTCGTCGTAAACCCATTACTTCTTGTCCTACAGTAACCTTTAATAATACCTCTCTTATTCCTGTCGAACAGATCCGTTACTTAGGACTACATCTGGACAAACGACTGACATGGAATCCTCAAACAAGACTAAAAAGACAAGAAACTGCTCGTCGATTCCGACTATTACAACATTTACTAGACAAACGGTCTATATTGCCAATCCATTACAAAAGACTGCTCTACATGACTATTATAAGGCCTATCGGGACATACGGAGTTGAGCTTTTGGGCTCCACTAAACCATTAAATTCCTCCCGAATCCAATCCTCACAGTCCAAAATCCTTCGTAAAATCCTTAATGCTCCTTACTTTGTCACAAATCAAGTCATCCATCAGGACCTCAATGTTCCATATGCTGCCGATTTGGCCAGAACCAGATACCATTCCTTCCATGATAAACCTGTCAACCACCCAAATCCACTTGTTTCTAACCTGGCTTCTCCTTCATTACCGAATAATCCACCTAGGCGTCTGAAAAGAAGATTGGCTCGAGATCTTTTCCTCTATAAATGTCATTGGAGTTCTATCAGTGGGTAGATTCTCCATATGTTTGTATTATGTCACTATGTCACCTACTGCAAATTTACTTGTTGTATATATTTGTATACAGTTATAAATAACAATAAATAAATTATTAAATAAAAAAATAAAATAAAAATCTCGAGTTCCTACTACAAACGCAGTTAGGTGTAGAACACCATCTGAGCTAAGAAATCCAGATACAAGATAATAGAGATATGATAGATAAATGAAAAAATAATACTGTGACATATAAAATAAAATGAAATAATGTTTTTATCGGTGAAAAGTTTCAAAACCTAAATTAATGTATATTACTAAACGCATATTAAAAATTTAAAAAAAATGAACTGTGTGAAATAAAAATAGAACTAACAATAAAAACAGGGCATTTAAAATTATAAAATTATTGCTATCTTAGTTATTAATCATTACCCTTGATTATTTTATTCAAGAGACAACAAAGAGGAACGAACCTCTCTATTTTACTACCAACATGAATAACAATCTCGTCTAATCGCCGGAATCCATTTCTTGGAGTGATCATTTCAATGATTGATGCCAGTTATAAATTTTAATTTTTCTAATTGCCTTTTAGTCTTGTAAGTAATGGAACTAAATGTTTTGTTGGTAATAATGAAATTTTACAGGCGCCACAAGATGATCTGATTCTTAATTTTAATACGGAATACTAAAAATAAAGTGATTCTTGTCACGTATAGGGGCCTCTCTTGAGTATGGAGATGTTGTCTAAACAACAAAAGCAGATTACACCAGGAACTATCTTGAATGTACATCAGCGGGAGAGCAGGTATTTAATGAACCGGTGGTGACAAATGGGTAAGCTCATGCTTGTTTAACTCAGTGCAGAAGATCGGTGTCAATATGAATCTGTTCCCGAGCGTTACTTATTCTCTCTAGACTACGCCCCATCTAAGACATTTCCTGCGATATCAGACGGTATTTATTCTAATATCAGTAGGAACATCAAGGTCATCTATGGGCTCCCTGAAACACCTCTTCCGTTGTGAGCACCGAGGAGTTATCGAGGATTAGGACTGATTCGCTGTCGATGGAGAGGATTGGTCTATTGCCTAGTGACTATCTAATGTGCCCGTATGATCTTTTCCAATATACATACAATTATGTGGTAGAAATCGTGAAATGCGCGTGAAAAAAACCGGGTGTTAATAATGGCAACCGAAGGGTGAGAGCTCCACGATAGTCCCTGCGAGAAAATGCTTTTGGAGAATCGTATAATTGCAGATGGAAAGGCGTTGGTGTTCGCCATTTCAAAGAGTATCCTAAAACCAACAGATACGCGTGTGAGAAGCACGTACTGTTGGGGTTGGAATGGAACAACACCTGGAATCTCAATATTATTTACGCACCCTCCTCCCCCCCGTGTAATGTGCAAGAGCCAGCGAACATCAGGGAAAGGTCAGGTTCCTCTGTCCCAGTTCGGCATGGAGTCTAAAATACAAGCTCATGGGCTGGAAAAGAGCCCCATTAATTCTATCCTCATAGCACACAACCACCACAGGGTCAATATGGTGAGATGAAACTCCTTACAGTATTTCAGCTGCAAGATATTCAGAGATAAGACTCATTAAGACCGGATGTACAGAACTGGGCTTGGGACCAACGTTAAGATTTGAGATTAATGACCTGATGGGTGAAGTATAAAGAGGTAAAAAGAAGGAAACCCCCGAAAGATACCTACATTTCCTTAGAATAAAAAAAATATGGGCAAAATGTCGGCTTGTATAATACATATTTTCCTTTTTTTTAATATCACTTTAACTGATTTTCTGATAATCAATATACAGACATTATATTGTCATTACGCGTAAATCATCATTGTAAAATGCAATATATAAGTATATATTCAGAGAAATAGACATACAAGGAAAGTGCGTTTATCCTTCCCCGAATTTAAATGCAATTCTTTTTGGTAATTCTGAATTAAAAATTCAACCATTTCTTCATTCTTCTTTCGTGGCTTAATATTTTAACCCCTTCGGAACTAGTAAAAAATATTTGGTTTCATTGAAATTTTCCAAGTAAAGGTTGGTTTTTTTTTTTTTTTTTTTTTGTTGCGCTGCATCGAAATGTGATATCGATTGTAGAAATAGTCTTGGTGGTTGTCAATAAAGGTACTAAAATAATAAAAACTATTTATTTTTAACCAACGTTTCACCCCACTTTGCAGGACATTGTCAGAGTTAAATGAAAAAAAAAAAGATAAAACATTTTAAAATTAACCAAACATTCTAAAACAATTTTTCGTTTATTAATTAATAATAACAATATAAAGAAGTATACATATTGGTGGAATGGAAACAAGTTACCAATAAATATTACCAGGTGTGATAAACGTTCTAAATACAGATATGGTAAAGAGGTAGGTGTAAAAGGTCGAACAGATAGGTGAAGTAGGTATGGTATAGGTGAGGTATAGTAATATGTAAAATGGAGATATTAACAAAATAAGATAAAAATAAACAATGAACATAGGGGTAATCACCGGTCAGATTAAAACACAGTGGAGGAATGAGAAAAAAGGGGGAAGTCAGGTATAACATGTCCACACTTCCTAGGCTAACCCTTAGGAAGGGTAAGATTTTTTAAAATCTTTAGATAGGTAAACTGACAGAAACATCTAATCTCATATCTAATATTACAATAGGTAAATATATGCAATAGATGTGAAAGTACATATATTACCATATTTATAACTATTTTTAATGAATAGTCTCCTACAATTTATTAGTCTAGATCTCTATTTAGGATGTTTATCACACATGGTTATATTTATTAGTAATTTGTTTCCAGTCCACCTATATGTATACTTCCTTATATTGTTATTATTAATTATTTTTTATGTACTTTATAAACATAACAATTGTTTTGAAATGTTTTTATTTTAATATTTTTTTAATTCTAAAATATTTGTATCATGTTATTTCGTTTAGCCCTGACGAAGCCCTGCAAAGTGGGGTGAAACGTTAGTTGACAATAAATAGTTTTCTTTTACTATTTTGATACCTTTATTGACCACCACCTTATCTTCTTACAATCTACTTCGTACAGTCAACTATCTTCTTCCTATAAAAATATGACATCATTTCTTGTGTGAAAAAAAAGTCAACAAGGCTAATTTATTTAGGGATTAAAAAAAATTTTTTAAAATGTTTTATGATGAAAAAAAAAATATATGTAGTCATCATTTCCCGAAATCAAGATATAAAAAACTTTATGTTCTTCTCAGTGTCGGACGTAACGATTGGACATATGTCTGGTTTTATTAACAATGTAAAATCATCAAAAGAAATTTTATTCAAAAATATTTTTGTCACCGTCCTTATAAGTGGACGATATAACGGGGGATATTTTCTATTTCGTTTTAATGTTAACATACATTATTTTTTTGTATAAGAAATAAATGAAATGATTTATTTGTAGAGTTAGGGGAGTGAGGAAATTTAGTGAAGATACCAATCAGTTTTTTCTTTTCTTTTTTTTTTATCCAACATAACGAGTCTTATGTTCATAGGAAAGTACATACTCTAAAAATTTTAATTGGTAGCCGCTCCAGAACTCATTTAATTCAGGCTCTTGTATTTAAAAATATGGAAAAATAGTGATTAAAAACAAGTATAGGAACATGGCCATTATAAAAGGATATAAATATGGATCGTGCCCTTCTAGCGGCCCTCACCCCTAAAGAACAGATTAACATTCAAATAGGGATCCGGATCTAATACATTAACCTATTGGGGTGAAAATTAATGTCTGTCCCTTAGTGTATACCCTAAATATTTTAAAATGTTGAAACTATAAAATAAAGAGAATTTTTTTTATTTTTTCCCTCTATTTCAAACAACTTCATATAAGTTAAACTTATCAAAAAAAAATTTTTTTTCTATTAATTTCTTTTGTTAAACTTAACTTATATTTTGCCTCTTTATCTAATATTATGGTTACATATTTCATTAGTTACATATATTCTCTTTCTCTCAATTTTATTTTTTTATCCATAATTTTAATTTTAAAATATTTAGCGCACTTGCTCAGCCTCCACTGGCTCACTACCAGTGATGCGGCGAGAGGGATGCGCTGGGATCTTTTCAGCTCTGCTCTACCCCTCACACGTAGGGGATAAACTGGGCTCAGGAATCCTCAGATCGATTGTGTAAATATTGTATATGAGAGTAAATGTGACTATAAATTATATTATTTTATTTTAGTATGAATGTGATCATTCATCACAACTACCTATTACCCACAACTGTGTGGCAGATTATAATACCTATAATAAATTTAAAAAAAGTTTCAATAATAAAAAAAAATTAAATTATTAATAAACTAATATATTCATAACTTCATTTTCATTTTATTTCCTTAATTATGTTATTTTACCTACTTATTCAATTAGCTATCTATACATTTTATTTTCCACTTCTTTCATCATCTTATTTTATTAATTTCATTCTATACAATTATTCACTTTATGGCATTCTGTTTATATTTTATTTTTTATTTTCTGTATTCATTGGTGAATATCTTGTTCTGTTCTTAGCACTGATGAAGGGTAGAAATTCTGGCCGAAACGTTGCCACGATTAAATAAGTTACATCAACTTATTTGTGTTATTTTGACCGCACCCCCAACCATCTCCTCATCGTATAAGTCATCCACGGTCAACTATCTCTCATGATTGACTTCATATAATGGATAATTCACTGTAACGGAATTCCCCTATTTTGTCATTCCTGATAGATTAAAAACTGTTTTTTATTGTATTTTTAACTTTTATTTATTTTATTTCTATAGACTCATCTTAAAATTTAAAGATAATAATTTATTTAGTAAAGAAATAATGTATCTAAGAGATGTTAGAAAAAAAAAATTATCGAACCACCCAATAACAATACATTTCGTAAACGTACCTTAAACAATATGGTACTACATCTGTTCAATCGCTTACTAGAAGAACTAATAAATAAATAAACCACAAAAAATAAAAATAAAAAAGAAATATTGAACTGGGTACTTAATTACTTCTATGAATCTCAATAATTGATTTTGATTCACAAAAGGACGATATCTACCTGTATTTTTTCTTAACTCCACATAATTTTTTTCATTATATTACAATTATAATTAGCAATTTATGAGTGTGCTTAGTATTATATATAATTGGATCCTAATTTTTATCATCTTGTTTTATCCTCATTAGTATATTAATTCGCTAATTGTAAATTTGCAACTTCACCCCCTTACCCACTTCAAAATTCTTTTAGTTATTTTTATTATTATTTATTTTATTTTATTTTATTTATTTTAA
>NW_027112063.1:272249-282313 GCF_000696795.3 Halyomorpha halys
CATTTTAGTAGTTGTTAATTAAATTATTAGTTGTATCACTTGGGATCAATTCATATTGTACTTATCTAGCTTAAAAATTGTATAATTTCACAACACCCTAATTGTCATTAACAGTGATATTTACAATTTACTTATGTCTATCATTTTTATGTGTTTTTTTGGCACCGACGGATAGATGTTGTCATCTAGAAGGACCATATTAGATGCAGTTTACTTTTAATGAATAAAATAAATTTGATGGACTCTCTCTGTAACGGATATGGACGTGTATTAAGCTTAGTATTTCCTATTTCTCTATGTAACGAGTACCAGAAAGGAAACGAGACTTGTTACGTTAGTCTCAGTTGTACGCAAATTATAAAATGCTACATCAAATAAACAATTGAAGACTAACTTTTTATTATAAAATATAATGTTACATAAATATTATAACAAACTTCTTAATAACTAGGAAGGACTAGGCTGAAGGCTGATCATCTCTCAAACTTACTATTTCTAATGATCTTCTGCTCTTTGGCCAAAATATATATATAAAAAGTAGTATAGAAAGGGGGAGACTTTTCTAATCAAATTTTTGTGGGCAAGAGGTGGGGGACAAAGATAATTTATCTAATGGGACACCCTAAAATTTGGAGTAAATGCAGGGGGAGTGGGGTTAACCAATGAGATCTAAAGAAGTAGAGGAATAAAGGCGTAGTCTGGAAATGGGGGTGGAATGTTTGGTTTGTGGGAACCTTGCCCTTCATGTTTTAAACATAAAACAGTTTGACAGCGCTGGGCTGCACCATGGTCAAACCCCACTAAATAAATATTTAGTAACATAAATAAAATTGATAATTATTGGTAGCAGTGACATGCGTAATCTTAGCACTACCCCACTGCTGCCGAATCCCGTATGCCAGAAATGGTAAGGAAAGGGGAATGAAAAAAAAAAAAAGACAGTGCTTAAATGTTAGTCCTTGCCTGCAGTAGTAATAAAGTACTAACTTATGACTTGAGTAATAAAAGTGTCTTTTCCTTCATGGTCAGTTAGGACTGCCTAAATGGGCCAAATGTTCAGAGGAACAACTATATAGTTTATAGCAATAGCTGTTGAGGAATATTTATAATAATAACTGTTAAATACTATTAATAACAATTGCGATCCATAACTCGCATGTAGGTACCATATTTATTATTATTATTTTATGGGCAACAGACCATAGAGGCCTAAGTCCTCACGGGATGTATTAGTAAATACACCGTATTTCTACACGATGCATTTACTAATACATCGCGCGTTTCTTGACGTGGTTTTTTTTTTCGCAGGGTGGGTTCGTCACTCCCACGCCTATTTTTTGTGAGTGCCACCCATTGGTTAACGGGCCTCAAAAATGCCCGGGGGAGGTTGTCAGAAAATTTTGCATTATTTTGTGCTTGAAAAAAGTCCGGATGGGACCGGAGATTCGATCTGACAACCTGTGGATTGGTAGACTGGCGCGTTACCACGCTACTGCCGCTATGGTAAATGTTTTTCAAGAAATTTTATTGGGGAAAAACCAGTGTACGAGAACTTTTACGGTTCGTAACTTTCTAAAAAATTACTTATATTTTTTTTACTTGAACAATGAATACATGTATTTAAAAAAATACATTTTTTAATGTTTTGCAATCTTATATAAGTTAAAATGTAAAATTATATTATATTATCCTGGAGAATCAGTCATTTCCCTCATCAATTTACATTTGAAGTTCTTAGTTGTTGCTATAAGTCTTGTATTTTTCGCCGAAACTGTTACATGCAAGTGATGCACTAATCATACGTTTTGTTTTTTCTCCTTTCCATCGTTCATGTCAGATATATGTGGTTACTACCTTATGGTAGGAAGGTTAAATAATTTTATGTAACTATTTTGCGCCAAATAAGGACTTTTCAGTCATTATGGATAATTTTATTTTTGACACTGTAAAGGCCTTTATGGATTTTTACTAACTATATTTGATTGAAAAATTATAAGAAAGTTGTAAAATTTCTCATTTTGTGAATAAGCGTCATGTTTGTATGTTACGATTTTCGCATCCTGCCTCTCTGAGTCCAGAAGCACCAAGAGACATATTATCTGTAGGAGCTATAGTCTTTTTTTTAAATGGAGAAATAAGAGAGATGAAGAATAAACAAAACCATAGATCTCAATATTATATTATCTTAAACACTTACATTAATGGTTAGAGAATAATCTCAATAATAACAGAAAGAGTCCCTCACAACTCAGAAGTCAAATTACAACTAATATAACTTTCAGCAAACTAGGATAAATATACGCACTCTCACTGTCCCGAAAAACCAAAAAAAACCTTCCCTCGCTCTCGCTTGTCAGTGTTGCCCACGCAGTGTTGCCATCTCACATTATCAACTAATTGTAATCTTTATTTCTATCAAATACCATTTAATCAGTAATAAATGACAGGAAATTTATTATTTGGCTAATTCAGTTACAAAGCTATAAACTAGAGGCCAACCCTCACCACACCATCCTATGGGTATACTATATTCAGAATTTATTCTTGCGCAAGAGATGCATGTACCTGTCTTGGACTGCTCAAATACCTTTTCTGTCTGCCTCATTGAGATTCCATTTTTCTTCCAATCCTCCCTCACATTATTCATCCATCTTACCTTCGGTCTTCACTTTATACAGCCTACTCAGCTTCCTTGATTCAACTATTCTCTGATAAAGTACATTGAAATATGGTATTTACCATTGGAAATATAGCATACCTGATGAATTTCTGATTGTTCTTAACGACGCTGTCAATTTATTGCCGTAAGAACAAATAGCCTACTAATTAATGTTTGATAATTCTGGTTGGCATTGTTAATTAAGCTTCTTCACACATAAAAATAACATAGTTTTATTTAACATGTATCCTATAGTCCTTTTCGCGAAGGAAATATATCGCTATCACTATTTTTGTTAATTCTGCTTATATAGTTTATATTGTGTATGTATATATTGAGAGGAGGACAGGGACCAATAAAGCAGTCATTCACTTGAACTCTTGTATGTCATTTCTCTTTTTTTTTTTTTTGGCATTTTCCTCTCGACAATGCTTAAGTTTATATATAAGTTACGGTCTGAGTGAAGTATTAGACGTGACCCCTAAACCCTACTGTAAATATTATACAAATCTATATAAAGAGGATTTATTTTAAAAATAAAGCAGTATTAACATTGCATTTGTGTGTGCCATATCTCAACCCCCTATCCCTATTTCATCTTTTTGGACACAAATAACCTTTACCCTTCGTCGTAAACCTCCTGACTGCCCTACAGTTTCATTTAACGATGTTACTCTTACCCCTGTCGAACAGACCCGCTACCTTAGACTACATTTGGACAAGCGATTAACCTGGAATCCTCACACCAGACTGAAAAGACAGGAAACTGCACGTCAATTTCAACTATTACAGCACTTACTAGACAAACGGTCTAAACTTCCAACACATTACAAAAGACTGATCTACATGACTGTAATAAGTCCAATCTGGATGGATTTGAGCTTTGGGGCTCCACTAAACCTTCGAATGCCTCTCGTATTCAATCCTTACAATCCAAAATCCTTTCGTAAAATCCTCAATACTCCTTACTTTGTCACAAATAAAATCATTCATAAAGACCTTAATGTTCCCTATGTAACCGATCTAGCCCGAACCAGATATCACTCCTTCCATTATAAACTCTCTAACCACTCAAACCCCTTAGTTTCTAATCTTGCATCCTCTTCCATTCCTGACAATCCTCCGAGACGCCTGAAAAGATGGCCACGAGACCAGCTTATGTAAAATGTCATTAGAGTGCTACCAATGGGTAGTTTCTCTACACGCCTGTAACACTCCAATTTAACTTAGATCAGATTTACTAAATATATTATAATGTACAGTTGTAAATAGCAATAAATAAATATTAAAAAAAAAAAATCTTTTTGGATAGCATCGATATAATTTATATGTATAAATACTACCTATACTATTCGTCATTTTGAGAAATCCTCATGAGTAAGATTTGGCAAATTTTACGAATTATGGTGAATATGATTCATTTCTTCAAATATTATACAATGAACAGAAAAAACAGCGTTAGCAGAAATATCGCACTAGGACTGTGGTGGTCGCGAGAAGTGACGTCATACCGGTTGTACATCGGGCTTTAAATGGTCAAAAAATTTACAAGCTCATAAAAAATTAACTAATGAACAGATTTACAAATGTATCATCTAAAAGTTATTTAACTAAAATCAGTGACTTATACATATACCATATTAAAATTTATGAATACTAGGTATATACTACATTATCTTCATTTAAAATTTGTTGAGGTTAATGACTTCCATTTCGAATGAAATATTTATTAACTATTCATAACATTGTACTACGTTTCGGGACCACTGTCCCATATTCATGCACTTTAAAACCTCATGATTTCATATGGGAAATCATGAGGTTTTAAAGTGTATGAATATGGGACAGTGGTCCCGAAACGTTGTACAATGTTATGAGTAATTAATAAATATTTCATTTAAAATGGAAATCATTAACCTCAAAAAAATTTAAATGAATTGACTCACCAGACTTCCGATAGAGATAATCTACATTATCTTATTGGAAATTTTTATAAGATATTATATTGTGTTTAAGTTCTTTTAAAACATTAAATGCTGTATTAAATTTTAATTATTATGCTTATTTTTAAAATAATTGTTGTGTGGAATATATTAAAACCAGCAAACAGGTAATAAGAAGTGTCTTGTAACTATACTGTAATTGATTTTAGCTAAATACAAATTTTTATTTACATTATTTAAGCAAGCCATTAAATAAAATGTTTAAAAATTGTTAACAAGTCGGAGAACAATTCCAAATCTCAATATCTTAGTTCATTCAATAGTTTAGCTTTTCTTCTTGTATTTCTACAACTAACTCAAATCTAATAATCATTATCATTTAATAATAATAAGTTGTATTAACAATAGATGTTTAATAACTATAGTTATAATTTACAACTATATTTGTTACTGTCGGTATAGTTAGAAAGCAAGGAAAAAAGGGTTCGCTTAGTTAAGAAGTGGCTCCCCATTGGCCGGCGGTAGCATCCAGTTATCCGCTTAAGCCAGTGGAGGCCAAGGACAGTTAAGTGCATTTAGCGTCCATTTCCTCCCCCAACGGTGCCGGATAATTGCCCAAGCCCTGCTCTAGCGTAGTTATCCCCTACTCCCCCTAATACCCTTAACATGTGTAATTGCTGATTACGTTTCTTCTTTTTCAGGTAAGGGGACCTCGATAGAGAGTAGTGTCTTCAATATGGTGAGGAGTAAATTTTCTTACAATATTGCAGTATCTTGTGTTCATAATTTTATTAGTCCGCGAAAATATTACATTTTTATTTAATATATTCTTTGTTCTTTGAAATAAATTTTAATTGGTGGTTCGAGAATTTTTTAAAAATTCTTTTAAAACTTTAAAAATTTGTAGCAAAATTATTTGATAAGGCTTAATTGTTTAATTACATTCAGCGCTACAGTAAATTATTACCCTCTAATGAGTGAAACCCAAGGAAAAGGGTAGGTTGAAATTTGGTTGCTCTATTCCGTACTTTGGATAATACAATGAGTTTGAATAATTTTGATTATATAATTAAAATTTGACACATTATGGTTGTTGGGGAGATAGAATACAGATATATAATTTTCACGTAGTTTACTTTTTACATCTAAAAATTAAATCCATTTTGATTTTTATATTTAATTATTTGTTAAAAAGATGTTCTGCGAAGTTTTTGTTTTTTTAAATTAGCTTTATGAATTTTTGTTTTTAAATCATATGGGAGCTTATTAAACTCCAATTTAGTAGTAATTTCTTTGCATTAAAGCAGTCTTTATTTTTAATATTTTGGAAAAATCCTTCGTAAAATCCTTAATGCTCCTTACTTTGTCACAAATCAAGTCATCCATCAGGACCTCAATATTCCATATGTTGCCGATTTGGCCAGAACCAGATACCGTTCCTTCCATAATAAACTTCTTAACCACCCTTGGCAGGCTTCTCCTTCATTACCTAATAATCCTCCTAGGCGTCTGAAAAGAAGATGGCCTCGAGATCTTCTCCTCTAGAAATGTTATTGGAGTTCTATCAGTGGGTAGATTCTCCACATGTTTTTATCATGTCACTATGTCACCTACAGCAAATTTACTTGTTGTATATATGTGTATACAGTTGTAAATATCAATAAATAAATTATTAAAAAAAAAAAAAAAAAAAAAAAAAAAATTTTGGAGATTATATTTATCATATAAACGAGTGTTTATTAAGGTTTGAAATTTTCGCAATTTATTGACCTTTAATATTTTTATAATTACTGTTTTAATAAACAATGATTTCAAATTTCAAATTCTGAATTCCTGGAAAAATGTTTAAGAGGATTCTTGTTTTCATTACAGGTATTCTTTAGAATATTACAGGAGTAACACGTGTTGTATTTTGAATATTGGTTTATTATGTAGTATTTATTTATAATTAGCATTTTTATTTGGTCGCCACCTAATGGGTTCTGAATATCTCCTAGCACTAAATAAATCAATCAATTATAACAAAATATAGCCTCAACAATCTTTATTTATTCACTTTAAATATCCAATGTTTCGTCAAATCTAGCCAATCTCAAGAATAATCTGTTAATTTACAACTTTAATTACAATGTTGTTATCAAAAACATTTTTAATTATAAATTATTTTGATTTTACAGCCTCACTTAGTCATTAAAAACGTTGTTGGCTATAATGAAATAGGTTATAACAAAAAATAATAGATTAAAATACAGTTAATAAAACGTTTTAAAGAGTTAACCGCATAAAGGGATTACGAGATATACATATATATACAATCCAAAACAGAATAAACTATAAATAATAAATAAAATGGAAGTGTGTAAAATTAAATAATACATAAGTAAATACATTAATATACTGAAAATAATAAAGTAAACAATTAAAAAATAATAGAGAAGTGTAAAAATTGTTAAAGGCTTAAAGAAGACTGTAGAAGCTAGTACAGTACTAAACATGGTTCGGGACAATCCAAGGTGAAAGGGAGATGGTAGCGCTCTTCCCACCATTCCCAACTCAAGCTAGAAAAGTGACACCCCTTGACAACAATGTATCATCAACCGCGGTCAAAATTTTGTATTTAATTGTATTTTTAACAATAAAATAAATAAGAAAACATACCAAAATAGAATTTGGAACAGAACGAAAATAAGGAAAAATAGTTTGCACCCCAGAGTTGGGTGTTGAAGAGTTAGTGGATAATATTTTAATAAAGACCACAAAAAAAAAAATAAAAGTAATTGTACAGGTAGACAATAATAGGTAATTAAATATAAAATGGTTCAATATAATCAATATGGTACATGTTTCTTCATCCAATTATTTATTCATTATCTTCATAAAAGAACTATTCTGAATTTTACAACCCCTGTAATTATAAATGTTTATACAACGCTTTTTTTCATAGTTGTTTGATAACTGATATTATTTATGTTATTTTTTTTATTTATATCTAAAAAAAAAAATTGATATTTAATAAAAACATTCTTTGAAATAACACATTATTAAAAAACTAAATTTAATTTTTTTTACAGTCTTATTAGGGGAAAACCTATTTATTTATTTACTCCCTTTACTTAATTCTTCCCATGAATAAATTTTTAAGTCCATTAGAATTCCATGCGGGGAAAGGAGACAATTTTAATTTTTAAGACTTTTAATTACTTTATAATAAGAATATTTTAAGAAAACGAACTTTTAAAAACAATAAAAATAACTGAGAATTTAAACATTTCAATTAACTACAATATCGACTCAGAAAATATATAACATATTGGTGAGCTCCATAAAATAATAAAATGAACAAATAACATAGCTGGTCTATTTTTTATTTTCCGTGTGTAGAATATAAAAGGAATATGGTCCGGGAGAATTTAAAAGAACTCAAACAGTAATAAAGCTATTAATTAGGAGCCTAATTTTCGCTGCACTTCCTCGCAGCTAAAAAAAGTCCGAACACCTAAAATAATGTTACAAATTAAGATAATACATAAAAAAAAAATTAAAGTAAACTAAGGTATGGCTATAATTGATTTTATAATTAATATAAAAATTAACAAAGATAAAGAAAATAAAAATAAGATGTACAGTGAAAAGTATAAATAAACGAGAATTACAATAAAGGTATTAGACAATAAATGAAAACAAAAATAATTATTAATTATACCATGACATAATTATTAATAATAACATCATCTTTTTTTTTTTTTTTTTTCACGGAACGGCCTTTCAAGGCCACGCGAATGTCACTACTTTTTCCTTCTCATTTTTCCTTTTCTTCTCTCCCAGTATCTTCTCATCATTTCTGCGTGCCTTTGCTTCCCCTCATCCGACCACGCAGTACCCTTCAGTTTTTCGTTATTTGCCACAAGAACATTGATTCCTCTCAATCTTTTTCCATACTGCTCTCTGTCCAGACAGTCTTTGTCTGTTATTTTCAATTTTTTTGTTTCCTCTCTCATTTCCTTCACATATCCTCCTACGCTCTTGTATTTACGGATTCTGTCAAAGAGTTTCTTGTTTAGTCTCCTTTGGTCCATTCTCATCATGTTCCCGTAGAATCTCAGTCTTCTGATTCTTATTTTGGTTTCCAGGTCATTTATCTCCCTGTAGATTTCCTTGTTGGGTATTAACCTGTAGCCTTACCGTGTTTTCTTGGGCCCATAGATTCTCCTCAGAATCCTTCTCTCTATTTTCAGTATATTTTCTAGGCTAGGGAGACATGTTGTCTCCATTCCGTATGAAATAACTGGTTTTATGGTCGTATTTTAATGTCTTATTTTCGCGTTATCCGATAGATTCTTCTTATTGTAAATATTGCCTGTTGCGAAGCTTAGCTTTTCCGACTTGATGATTTTCTCCTTTGTGCTATCTTTCTCCAAACCGTTATTGCATACTATCTCTCCTAGATATTTAAATTTCATTGTCACTCTTATCTGTCCATATTTCGTCTCTATTACTTTTTTGCCGTTTTTTTCCGTTGTCATAAATTCTGTCCTTTCGTAGGAGAATTATAGGCCTGTTTTTCCTCTATTTCTTTCAGGATATTTATTTGACTAATTGCCTCTTCCACTGTTTCCCCCAGAAGGGCTAAATCGTCTGCAAAGACTAGGCTGCTCATTTTTATGTGGATTTTCTTGGTCCATACTATGGCCCTTGCGTTATTTATTTTCCAGAACTCTCTCATGATTTTATCTAGTACTATGTTAAATAGAATTAGTCCTGTTTTTACCTGGAAGGATTTTCTGATTAGTCCCTGGAACTTTACTTTGGATTTTGTGTTCAATAGTGTTATTTTAATCAGGTTTATTGGTTTTTGGTCTACTCCATATTCTCTTAGTATTCTTAGTAAGATCTATGTTATATTATAATAACAATAATAATTATTAATAACCATATATTCCTCTATTTTTTTATCACAAATAACAATGATGAATTAGATTATAATACCAAGAGCATAAGAAAATCTTGTGTAAGTCGTATATTATCTCGTACATAAATACAAGACGTCCAATATCATTCACAAATATAGTTATTCCTCTACATATCTCACAATGAAATGGACTAATTGTTCTACAGTTGAACGTTCAAACTAAACACCGGTTGATGAGGCATGATTGAAGCTGGCATAGTTGATTTAGCCATCAACATGGGATCAATGTTTGCGGTCAATACAGCTCAGGGCACTCATGGCAAGAGATAGGTGTTTGCCTATAATCCTTTGTTCCTCCCGTTATTCAACACAGTGGCCTGCAATATCCAATGTTTGCCTACTGATCGACAAGCCAACAGTTTGATTGACAATCGAGCCAATAGGTCTTATCATCTCATAATATTATTTTCCCGTGTTTATTCATCGTTAAAATTTGTAATTTGATCAACTCGTTTTGACGACCTCGAGTAACTTAAATGAATTGAAAATAGTA
>NW_027112063.1:283713-286811 GCF_000696795.3 Halyomorpha halys
TATTATAATATTTTATTATAATTTTATCCATAAAAAAGCGAACCGATAGGACGTTACATGGGCGAAGTAATCTACGTTCCGCGCTGATCAAGCCTTTTCTATATACAAATCGCACTTTCTTTGTTGCGGACTCCACATAGATTTTGCTGTAGATACTAATGGATTGTTGCAAATGCAAGGAATAAAGGTATAATAAATAACTAAACC
The DNA here is from genome assembly GCF_000696795.3 of Halyomorpha halys. Taxonomy (NCBI): domain Eukaryota; kingdom Metazoa; phylum Arthropoda; class Insecta; order Hemiptera; family Pentatomidae; genus Halyomorpha; species Halyomorpha halys. The sequence goes on from NW_027112063.1 coordinate 283,921, forward strand.
AAAATGCCCTTTCTTTTCATTACAAAACAGCAATCATATTCGTTTTTATTATACTTAAAAACCCCATAAGTAAGAGTTTTCATTAAAAAAATAAATAAATAAATAAACTAGGCTAAACAGTAACTATAGTGACAATCGCATCGAACAAATTAAAAGACAGAAATGTTTCTGCCGGCCTGAAGTTAGTTATTTGAATTTAAATTGATTATTTATCTTCTTCGTTTGTTTTTGAATTATTCTTTCAAACAATCTTTAAAGGATTATACGTAACTTTCTATAAAAGAAAAATTCAGACGCAAAAAAATAAGGAATGGTAGCATTTACTTTTAAAGGGACATCATGCCACATTATTTTATGCAGAGAAATGCGTCACGTGATGTCTCGGAAAATGGGGGTTACAGCTGCCTATCTTCTCGAAATACATTAAGTCTAAAGCCATATGTGTCACATCCCATGAGATCTGCCATGTCGGTGAGAACCGCACCCTCCCGTCATCGAAACGTTTTTTGGACCACAGCCCGAAATGCTTCAAGCGTGTCACGGAGTGTGGAAGGATGGAACCCTCCTCCCATTGTTTTAGGGATTCAGAAAATATATTTCAAGCTATAAGTTAAAAGGGATACCTTTAGTTCTCATTTCGATAATCTTTCGGTTATATATTATTATTTTTTAAGTCGAGGTGTGAATACGGATTCCTTAAGCCCCTCACACATGATTGAATTTCAGATCTTTGAACATTTACTTCAAGATATTGCCGAACTCTTTTTGCACATTACGTATACCAAGACGTTTATCCATTAAAAATTATATTCAGAGTATCAACAATAAAAATATTGATAATATTTAATTCTTCGACTATAATCAATAATTTTATTGTTCATACTCTGAATATAATTTTTAATTTATTACTTTTTAATTAATTCATAAATTATTTAATTCTTCAACTAATTGTTTAGTACCACACGTAAATTATAACATTACCAAGCGATAGAATCTTCCCTCAATTTTTCTCCATTTATAATTATAAATAATAACACGCGATAGCATCAGCCTTCCATTTTCGTCTGTCAATAACTTAAAAGACAATTGTAATAATTTCTGATGCATTGAGCTCTCTAAAATGCTTACGATACATGCGCCCCATACATCCTTTTATCATAAGAATACAATATTTCCTCTTCAATATATCTGATTAAGGGAAGTCATTAAATTTCATTTGGGTCCCAAACCATATTGGCATCGTTAGCAACGAGCTCCCAGACAAAACTAACGGAGAGGCACTCACACTCCCTGGCCGAGGCACCGCCGTTCTTACTCCATCAGAACTCAGTAGAATTCTTAAAATGAAAATATCGGAAAGATGGCAGGCCATGGGGAATGAAAGTTCTCCACGTAAATCAAAAGAAATAAAAAGATTAGTAAAACCATGGTCGACATTCAACCGTAGCTGCCGTAGAGAGGAAGTTGCTCTAACCCGATTCAGAATAGGTCCCCTAACGCTAAAACTGCTACCTCCACCATGTTGTTGACAACACAATATTGTCAGTCCATTCTCACGATTAAACATATTTATGAAGAATGACCTCACTATTTACCAACAGTAAGCAGAATGGAACTGACCCCAAATTTATCTGAAGCTCTCACCGACAAAGAAGCTAAAGCCACATTGGTTTAGAAGCACATTGCCTCCTTTCCAAAACAGTAGAACTCCGCTGATCCGCCCTACTCTGTACGGGTAAGTACTGGTACGGGGACCAGTTAATCCCCGATTTATAAAAGAAAAAACTCATACATTAAGCTTACTCCTATATTAGATAAAAATTAATACATTCGTGTTATGAGTAATAGATTTTTATTTCTGTTTTTGCGCGCGGGTTTGAATAGAACTAGATTTTGTATGTAAATTCACCTACACTTTTGTTTCATACTGGACGTTCAATTATTCATATTTCACATTATTCTTAGGGGTAAATCTAATTCAGTAGTATTATTAGTTGAATGAATATAATTAATTTTTGTAACATGGTTTAGTTGTTGGTAAAAAAAAAAGTTTACAAAATATCAGAAGAAACTATTTATTAGTAACTAATCCACATACCTATTAAATGTTACTTAGAAAATGAATAAAGAAACCAAAAGAATATAAATATAAACGAACAGAATAATTAATACTAACAAGTAAATATTGAAAATCTATCACTGGAATTCCAATTATATTATTCTTTACTGTTCTTGTTTTTTAATAATTATTCAGTTCATTTATATTTATATCCTTTTAGTTTACTTTGTTCCATTTTATATATAACTTTCAATAAATATTATGAAATATATAAAATATAAAAATTGTAATGTATGATCAAACAATAAGATGTGTTTTTATAGCTTTTAATCATATAAAATTATTTTATTCCTAAAACCTAAATTTAAAAAAAAAAAAATTTAGGAGAAACCTAAATTTAGTGAATCGTGTAGTTTCGACAAAACTGAATTTTGTTTTGTGCATCATGTTTCATTAGCACTTAATAAATTTTCATTTTTACTACCGGTTAAATAGTGTTCAGCTGTATTAAGTTCAGTCTGAAATAGCTTTAAAATAAAAATAATAAATAATATTTTTTATTTTCATTCTTCTAATTCATCTTCTGGCACGACAGACCATGGAGGTCTTAGGCCTCGCGCGATGAACTACGAAAATACATCCCGCGAGATAAATAACATAAAAAATCAGTGAAGACTAAAATGACTTTATTCTAATATATTTACAAGAACTACATGTTACTCAGTCTCTATCTTCTAACTTATATCTTACTTAGCTATCTAGTCTAGAAAATATATATGTACTCTGCAGAAGAGGGGGTAGTAAGAATAAGGAAATAAGAGAGGGGGTTTTG
>NW_027112063.1:287516-295384 GCF_000696795.3 Halyomorpha halys
AACTGACTTACATGTGTTAACCATAAAATAGTTAGATTGATGCAAGTCCATTGTGAGATGGGAGCTTGTACCTGCTGCATGTGTCAACCCTTGCTTTGTCTTTTACATTGGTATAGAATACCATAGAAAGGTCACTTTTACATTGGTATAGAATACCATAGAAAGGTCACTTCCTCTATGGTCAGTGTCTGTCGAAATGTGCCAGATGTCTATAGTTTATACTATATAGTTTATAATGATAGTCTATTTATAATAATAGCTGTTAAATAATATAGCGTTCGTTAACTCGCGTTTCTTGACGAGGTTTTCATAGGGTAGTTTCGTCACCCTCACGCCTATTTTTGTGAGTGCCACCCATTGGCTTACGGGTCTCATAAATGCCTGGTGGGAGGCTGTGAGTGTCTAATTATTTGCTTGAAAAAATCCCGGTTAGGGCCGGGCTTAAACTCACAACTTTTGGGTTGGTATACAGGCGCGTTAGCACGCTACCACCGTTGCCCCCTTATATAAAGAAATAAATAAACAAAAATTATTTTATTCCTAATTCTTAGAGAAATCTCAATTTAGTGAACCATGTGTAGTATCGAAAAATATTTTATTTTCTACAAAACTGGATTTTGTTTTGTTTATCATGTTTCATCAGCAATTTATTTATTTTCATTTTTACTTCTGGTTAAGCAGTGTTCAGCTATGTTAAGTTCAGTCTGAAACAGCTTTCATATAAAAATCATAACTAATATTTTGTTTTTCCTTTGTTTCCCTCAATAACTTTTATAAAGAGCTTATTTGAACAAATGTAGGAGAGGTAGCTCATTGGTGAGGCAATGGACTACTAACTCTAAGAACCTGGGTTCGAATCCGCCTGTGGCAGATAATTATTTTCTGTTTCTCTGTAGCCGTCAGTCATCCTTGTGTGTTCGGGAGCCCATATACAATTCATAAATAAAAATAATTGAAAAATCACATTAGTAATTTAAAAAAAAATTAAAATATAAAGAAATATGAATATATATTTGTATATTGTTAATCGGTTTATTCTCTGTTTCAAATAATATTTCAAATAAATGTATACATTTTCCTGGTATATTCCTATAATTCCAGGCCGGTTCGCAATGTTTATTGGATTAAAGCTATAAACAAAAAACGTTAAAGAAATTTAACCCTGGCGCTGCTGCATTAATTCTGTTTTGAACAGTTTACGTTAATCGAAATACAATTTTTATTAATCTAACCTTATCAGATTATCAACATAAAGTAAATTATCTCCCTCCCTGATTTTATATTGCATTCGTATAATTCTATCGGTGGAATACAGAGTAAATAGTATGAATACAAATAAACATTATGTAATATTAAAATCTACTGATGAAATAATAATGAAGGAATAATGATGGAAAAAAATATAATAAGAAAAAAAGATGTATATGTATTTTTATGATCCAACAAGAGGTGAAATTACTTTCGGAAAGAGGTGGAATATTTGTTTGTACAGGCATCTAGGGAACTTTCGAAGAAATATTTGTTGGGCTATTCACAAAATGTTTTCAAACAAATCCCGCTAATTAATGAGAAATCGTTTGGAACTAGAGTAGAAACCTGTGGAAGTGGACATCCAATATTAAAATTTTTGAAAAAGTTTTAATGTTTTTGAAAAGTAACTCGTCTGTCTAAAATACTAATTAATTACTTAGAAATGATTTTTATTATAATTAAATTTGATTAAACTTACTTTTACGGGAGTTATATATAAAAGTGTTACTAAAAAAGGGAATAATAAATTAAGTTAAATGTAAACGTTTAATGATCAAAGCAACAAACATTAAACCTATAAATAAACTATTTTTCATGACAAATATTCCTAATTCCTGTTGGTTCAGGTTTGAAAAAAGAAATTAATGACCCCCTTCCTGGTCTTTTCTGATTATTTAGAGGGTCTTTTCTTCCTGGTCTTCGGGGGGTTATTTAGAGGAAACTTGGGGAATCAAGTATTTCGTAGGACCGCCACAGAAATAAAAGTCGAACCCCCAGACCGGAGTCGAACCAGCACCACTAGCAACCACCTCCTTCATCTAAAACGGTTTTTACTAATTAAAGTGTACGAAACAGACATATGTTAATTTACTCTCAGTATCTGATTATTCGTAATTTGGCCAGGTTTTAAAAACATTTGCTGCAGTCTATAAAAAAAAAAAAAAGATTTTCACTATTTACCTCTAAAGACATAATTATTTATAACCGACTTATATATTTATTTTTTTCTAATAACTTTTTAAACTGTAAAATGACAATAACTCCAATATCTAAGTAGGTTGAGCATAGGGGTTGTTAGCATTAAGGGTTGGTAACTCACTACGACAGTGGATATAGCTGGTCAGAGACTCTGGAAGCGACCCGTTCATGATTCGTTATCTCAGTTCTAGGTGACCAGCCGATTCTCTGATAAGGAATATACTGCCCAGGGTAGATAACACATGTTGTAATATCGATGGCTGTGGCGATCTGGGGTATCGCTCACCCATGCAAGCTTCGATCTAGTAAAAAAAAAATCGCTAGTTTGGACGAAAATCGCTGTCCCATGCAACCATTTATATAACATTGATGTTTCCTGCCTATGTTTCCCAGTTCTAAACATCCAATTTTGATTTCTTCCATGTAACTTGTTAAGAGTAAAATAGTTTTATTAGAATGGGTTTTCTTACGTAAGAACTGTGGCGATATTCTGAATATTAAACTAAATTTGTTCAATTTTCTCAAATGTTACTAAATAGCTGTTAAACAACGCGCTTAATAGAATAGATTGTAGTTTCATTTTGAAATTCGATAAAATTTGCTACACTTTTAAATAAAAATGAGTCTCTCTGTACGACCATTATTTGTTAAGATACAGCTCTTAAAAATTTGACAATTATTAGTCTTATTCTTTTCTGGAATTTCCGAAATTGAGACTACCGACTACTTTGAACCTGAAATTGGTAATTAAGAGAAGCAAGGGAAATCAGCTAGCAAGTAAATGAAAATAAAACAAAATAAATAATTGTAAGCTGAAAAATCCACCTTAACGACATAGTCTGCTTGGACGTCAAATCGTTTCCTAAATTAGGCAGTTTCAAATACCTCAGCTCCAAATTAGCATCAGTAAATGATAAACGGACTGAGATAGACCATCGTATAACATGCGCGAGCAGAACTCTGTCAAGAATACTGAAATCCCGAAGAATCTCTACAAATCTGAAACTAAGGGAGTATAATGCCATCATAACGCCAGCTCTGATATACAGCTTTTAGAACCGGGCTCTAACAGGTACAATAGAAAGCAGAATCGAGAGATTTGAACGGAAAGTCCTGGGTACAATTACAGAGCGATCTGGAGCCTTAACACATGGGGGAGAACTACCTCTGAACTTCTTGCAAAGACTAATCAATCAATATCTCACGATATGAAGGCAAGGAGGTAATGATGGGTTGGACTCGTGGCTCCAGAAACAGATAGACTGAATCAACAAAGATGTGAAAGGGCTCTTTGCAGAGAACAGGAAAGAAGTAGCCCAAGATAGGAAGGCATGGAAAAGGTTGGTTTGGGTCTTAAAAACGTCTTCCAACGACTGACATGGAATCCTCATACAAGACTGAAAAGACAGGAAACTGCTCGTTGGTTTCGACTATTACAACATTTACTAGACAAGCGGTCTAAATTGCCAATCCATTACAAAAACTGATCTACATGACTATTACAAGGCCTATCTGGACATACGGAGTTGAGCTTTGGGGCTCCACTAAACCATCAAATTCCTCCCGAATCCAATCCTTACAGTCCAAAATCCTTCGTAAAATCCTAAGGGCTCCTTATTTTGTTACAAATCAAGTCATCCATCAGGACTTCAATGTCCCATATGTTGCCGATTTGGCGAAAACCAGATATCATTCCTTCCATGATAAACTTCCCAACCACTCAAATCCACTTGTTTATAACCTGGCTTCTCCTTCATTACCTAATAATCTGAAAAGGCATCTGAAATGAAGATGGCCTTGAGATCTTCTCCTGTAGAAATGTTTCCTGTAGATTCTCCACATGTTTGTATCATGTCATTGTCACCCACAGCAAATTTAATTGTTGTATTTATTTTATACAGTTGTAACAATAAATGAATTATTAAAAAAAAAAGTCTTCCAATGTTATAATTTATTTTCTTATTATTTTAAATTTTCAATTATATTTCTTTTAAATAATGATTTTGAATAAATAAAAAAAATTAAAATAACTTTCCTTCATGTTTTGAGGAATTAATGTTGTCGTTGATATCTCTTTCAAGTTAATGGTCGTTTGTGTTAGTATTTATTCCTTTATTTTTTTAATTCAATTTATTTTTATACTAATAATGTTAATTGTATATTAAAAAGGTATTTATGAAAAGCACATTCAGTAGATTATCAAGTTGGTTACAATGACTTGTATTCTTGTGTTTCTTATTTGTTTTTTAAGTGACTCGTTGTTATTGTTGATACATTTATAGTGAATTGAGTCATTTACAATAGTTTATTTGTTCAAGCACGTAAGCAGTAATAATATCATAGATTGAAGATAACAAATTCCTGTATGAAAAATGTGTTAAATTCAACATTAACATTCGGTTTTATCTACAAAATAATTTTGAACAAAGTTCAAACTTAGATTTAATATGGGACTTATCTTTTCTTACTCGTTTCGATCATTTTAAGAATTAAAATATTATTATAACTGAATTTCGGTCCTTACCTTTGTTGGCCAACACAATCCAAACAAGAAAAAAATAAACATCTTAATGTTAACAGAGATTGAAAGAAACCTGCCAAGATTGAAGAAAATGTAAATTCACCACTTTGGATTTAATAATTTTTCGTCTGATTTTATTAATTAAAAAACGTATGGTTATTTTTTATTATATCATGTTAAATTTATTTAGTAAAAAAAATAATCATAATAAAATAAATTGATATTTTTTTTTAAATATATAAAAATTAAGTTATTTGAATTTTTTATAGAATTAATCTATTACTTTTTACAACAATTGCGACATAAAAAAAAATTTAAAAACAAAAAAGAGTGTTTTGTGTAACTGTGCTGCGTTTAAACCACTTCCTCAATAATTTTTTTGTGTGATTCGTGCAAATGTTAAATAAAAAAATTATTTAAATGTAACAAATTAAAAATTATCAAGATTATAAGAGAAATAAGATAATACAACCTCATTATATATATAACTATCATTCAATTATGTTATGTATAACATTAATTTTATTGAACATATTTTTTCTTGACATTATTTTATAGCACTAAAACTCTATCGGTCCATAATACACAAGATACATATTCTATATTTATGTACCCTTTTATTTTTTATGCTATGTTTCCATATTAACCTTGGAATCAAAGAAAAAAATATAATAGTTGTTTTAAATAAATAATTCAAATTTTATCCATTATAGTCTCAAAACCATTTATTTCTCTTACAAGTCCAACGTTTCGGTCAATCCGGCCATCTTCAGGGACAATATTCCTTAAACTTTTTAGAAAAAAGTTTAAGGAATAGTGTTTGCTGATAAATGATTTTGACTTTGTTTTAAGTGATATTTGACTAATTAGAAATTGATGTTTTTGATCTGGGCAGAAATAGCCTAGATAAAAACGGAGTTAGTTTTTTAAATTATATAGTTTCAAAGTTGTATTAAGATTGTCCCTGAAGATAGCCAGATTGGCCGAAACGTCGGACTTGTAAGAGAAATAAAAGGTTTTGAGACTATAATGGATAAAATTTGAATTATTTATTAAAAAAAATTACCAGTCTCAAGAAAATATTAAGATTATAAATATATAATAGTTGTTTTATTTTTTACTTAACCATTAAATATAAATGAGTTAAGGAGGGGAAGACTAGTATTGCTATGGTGAATAATAAAAAAGTTATCCTACTTGTTTCGAGCGATGACTTCAACTTCATATAAAAATAATGATAACAATAAATAATATATAATAAGAACATAACAAATAAGTAATAATTAAAAAAATTCTGAAATCTTTGTTATTTTTTTTTAACCCTAGTGGAAAGCAGGGATAGCTTAGGGTATAAGGCGCAGGGCTCTTATACTCTGGACGCGGGTTCGAGTCCTGGTGACATAAATATCTAGTCTGTTATATCAACCGTGCACCTAGCCTGGGGTCTGTAGATATCTACCCCCTCCCTGGGCCCTGTTTCATAACGAAAGCTAATAGTATTAGTTCAAAATACAAGTATAGAAGCAACGTGGTAATTGCACTAATACTTATTTTTTCATAATAGGGAGGACTATTAGTGATATTACAGCAGTTAAAAAGTACTAAAGTAAAAGTTATTAGTACAAGTCAGTGTAACTGTATTATGTTAAATGGACAAGTATAGTATTAGTTTGTACTTTATTATGAAACAGGGCCCAGGTCATTTATGATATACGGGGGGTTATCTACTGGATACCACCCGATTCTAACCATGAAGGGAAGGTCAAGTTTTCATTCCATGGGACCACCAGGAAAAAAAATTCCACCTCCACTCCCGGTTGGATTGGAACTGACGCTGTAAGTAAGGTACTAAACTCCATCTGCTGTAGTTGGCCCCTGTGGATCCTACTGGGGGAATGCCCAACATCTACAAAGTGGAATCTTTGATTAGACGAAAAACTGGGCCGTCCAGTGTGATTCTGTCCTGATCACTTCCCTACTTGACCGTTGAACTAGAAACAGTACTTCCTTACCAAGTACGGAACTCAGTGCTTCTTCTTGGGTCGTAGAGGTACGTGTTCTTTCTTTAACTCTGTATTATCATTTTAACAATGTTCACGATTGGATCATAGTGTTTTTATTTATCAGAATATTTGATACCTAACGCATTCTATATGTGTCATAATTGAATGTAACATCATAATATACCATTAATAAAATTAAAACGAATTTACACTTATTTCGGTAAATTAAAGTTCATATACCACATTTTTTTCCTTGTCTAAAAGTGGAACTTTGAAGCCATGCAGGCATCGCTGTCTGTTCATTTCAGGTAGGGAGAGGAAAGATGAGTGTTTGATTCTGCCAAAATCTTCATCAAACCCCTGATTAGATTCTGCTCATATCGACTTCCCAAACCTGTGGAACAAAATAATGGCGTCTAATGATTCCTCTGGAGAAATTAGTAGGCATCAAAAGCATTCGGTATTTTTCTAATTGTTTATGCATTTTTCTCGGACTAATCGTTCTATTGCTTCTTGGTTTGAATTAGGAAATTTATAGACTTATTTTAAAATTTTACTTTCTATTTTCAATTTTATCGAATGGGAATATACTAGTGTGTAAAACTTTTAAAGCCGTAATAAAGAAACAAATTACTGAAGATCGGATGTGCAAAATTATTGCCTCGTATGAAAAATTGGCTCCTATCTATGGTTTGCTTCAACTTTGTTTCAAATTATCCCTCGAACATAAACATCTGAGTTCATAATCCCGTTAATGAAATGTAAATTCCTTCTCCCGCTGAGGAGGAACGCCCCACAACATAACAGGCTCAGTCATGTTTAACAGTGAGGGCTAAATTTTGTCTTACTAAGCTCATAATCGGCTTAACAGCCTCAAAAATGCTTAATTCAATTTCGGGTCCTAGGAAAGTTTATTATTCTGTTTCTTTCCAAATTGATATATTAATGAGTTTGATTAATGACTCATTAAGAAGATATTTTAATTAAAATAATAAGGCATGAAAACTCAGGATTTCCACTTATAATAAACATACAACATACATATTGCACACAATAATACATAATAATATGTAATAAAAACAGTTCATTTTCCTTACTTATTTACTTCTCCTTTT
>NW_027112063.1:297264-298486 GCF_000696795.3 Halyomorpha halys
AACTCCGAGCGAGGACGTGAGTCCGAATTTGGCTGAGGCAGACAATTTTTTCTAGTTTACTGTAGCCGTGAGTCAGCTTTGGGTTTGAGAGCCTTTCGGGGTCCACCAAGCCTCATGAAATGGGTATTTAGGGTAAAAATCTGGCGGTCGAACGTGATTCTGACCAAATCACCTGTTTGCAGAACCGTTGGTCTAGTAACAGTACTTCCTTACAAAGTACTTACTTACGAAATCCTGCTTCCTTACAAAGCACTTACTTACGAAATCCTACTTCCTTACAAAGCACTTACTTACGAAATCCTACTTCCTTACAAAGTAATGCTTCCTTGATCCTGCAAAAAATTAATCTGTACCACTACACTCCATGCTGAGATATTATATATATTATTATTTTTATAAAATCCAGTATAAATTATCTAATTAAATTCAGACATGAATGCACGGAAATCTAATCGTTTTAAAGGTTTCAGAAAAGCCTCTTGCGAACTCTTATTATACACACTCACACCCATACATACATTAAACATTAAGGTACGATAGTTAATGCAGAAAAAAATATTTAGGGCCTACTGATTTAAGGAATAGAACTAATTATATTTGAGTTACTATGCCCCTTTGTTTCGTGTGGAACACCAGTGATAGTGAACAACGGGAAAGACCTGTGAGGGGAGGAGGAGAACGAGATGAATTCCAAATAAAACTAGGATCATAAAGTTCAAATTCTATCAGTGATTAAGAGACAAACATTAGCTTTAATTATTAATCGAAATTTTCGACTTCTGATAAATTGGAAAAATAATTTGTTCCAGTAAAATTTTCCTCATTTATAGTCCTAAGTCTCCTAATATCTTAGTTTAACATCTGATTGTTCTCAATCTTCAATATTCTTTTATAAAATAATAATTCCAAATCGATAAAAAATAATTTAATCAAACAAAATATATTATTAGTATAATTTTGATTTATATTGATTCAGATTCATATTGACTAAGAATTGTTGGCATGTTTTTATTTTGGACTTTTTTCTAAAGACTTGATATGTATGAGAGGTACCAGCTGGAGTTTTTTAACTTAAAATAATTCCCTTTGTCGGCATAAAAAAAAGACCGCCGGACCTAGGCAAGTAATGTACAAAGACATATAGATAACAGAGGGTAGGTACCCTCTGGGAACCATTAACCGTCTAGGCAGAGCCATTATCGTGCGCCAGTTTAGACATTAG
>NW_027112063.1:299451-301567 GCF_000696795.3 Halyomorpha halys
ATTAATTATGATATTCATATCTAGCATACCACGGCGAACGGGGTTTTCAGATGGTGCTAGTGGTTGAATTAAATATAGCGCATCCCTTTTCAGTCAGTTCCCATCAGGAACAGATAGAGATACATAATACAAATAAAAATAAATACATAATACAAATATATAATATAAATACATGATATAAATATATAAATACAGATACATATATTACATGAATATATGAATAAATTTCAATATAACAACGTGTACGGGGAACCCCTAGTTGATCATAAGAAACCCCGAGCCCCGTACACGGCAGACTACTCTGTTCACTTTGTAGAAGATTAATCGCGTGCTATAGGTAGCTCTTAGATGTTCAAGGTCTGTTAAATTTTTATTTCACCATTCTCTGTTCTTCCTTCTATTTATCTATTTTTTCTATTCGTCTTTATTCTTGTTATGACTCATGATGATGCCGTCTACGTCTGGCACCATCTTTATGTAAGCTAATGTTGTATGAATATATATTTCTAATTAATTAAAGATAAGGAAGAAAAAAACTGCTAATGCGAGAGTTCTCGCAGGGGTAAACTAATAGTATTTTAAAATTTAGTTTGAAAAGGTTTATTTATTGAAAAATTGTCTAATTATTTCCCTATTATTTCTCTACTTCTGGTTATTTGAGTTGTTTATTTTATCATTTTTATTAAAGTTATATCTTCTACTGAAACTTTTGAATGAAAAGGTACTCTTCATTGTTTTAATTATTTATTTTATATCATTAATATACAATAATACGTTTTTGGGTTGTCACTCCATCATCAGGTATTTGCACCAAATTCTTAAAATCATACCATGAATACACCACTTAATCAATATATCCCAATTTTTTTAACCAAAAAAATTTTTTAAAACAATTTCCTGATTAAACAACTATTTAAACTATTTACACTTCGTCTACGCCTTATTAGTCTTATATTGCTAATAATAACGTATTGTTGTCACTTATTATATAATTTAATAATAAGAAAACAAACATATTCTAAATAAGGAGTAATGAAAATCATTCCTAAAATTAGGTTATTTTAACAGATAGATTATAAACTAATTCAAGACTCTCCTACATCTATTCGACAAAAGATGATTAATTTCTTTACAATAAAAAAAAAAATATATACATATTACAACAACACATATGATGTATTAAATTTATTCTTTTGTTCGATACTATTATATAACATTAAATTATATCTATGTAATGTGTACATTAATTTTTGATATCTGTCTTAAAATTAATAACGATACCTACGATTTTGTGATATATATTGATTCTGTTATTTTTCTAATCCTTTTGTTATTTACTGTGTCTAAAATTTTTGAATTTTTAAAATCAAACTCAGTGCTGTTGTGTGGAAATTTTTGTATATACTCTTATGTTGCTCATCTCTAGTATTTAAATTTTTACAAGTCTCTCCAATATACATATCTTCACAATTCTGGCAATTAATTTTGTAAATTACATTTTGTTTTTCTGTATTATCAATTTTCATATTGTTGAGATAATCGCCTAATTCATAGTCATTATATAAACACAATTTCAGATTATAATGGTCATATTCCAAAAATGTTCTTTTAACTTTATCCCTTCACCTGGAATATAGTTCATTTAAAAAAATTAATCATTATGAATCCTATCAACTTCTTTTTCAATTTTATTCTGTATAATATCCTTATTAGATATTTTATTATCTATATTTTTATTATTATCATATTTTTGTTATAAATGATAAAGATAACCTGGTTTTAGGAAGGTTTTTCTTAACTCCTTATTTAGAATATGTTTGTTTTTAATCATTAAAAATTGTATATAAAGTGACAACAATATGTTAGTATTAGCAATATAAGAGTAATAGGGATTAAACAAATTGTAATTTTAAATAGAAGTTTAAGTGTTATAAAAGAATTTTTTGATTAAAAAAATTGTGATATATTGATTAAGTGTTATATGCATTTGTGCAGCTATCTAATGATGAAGTGACAACCCCGAAACGTATTATTGTTTATTAATGATATAAAATAAATAATTAAAACAAGGAAGAGTACCTTTTCATTCACCAGTTCTAATTATTTTATCATTTTT
>NW_027112063.1:302752-303918 GCF_000696795.3 Halyomorpha halys
TAGTTTATACATTTATCTAATGGGATAATATATTTGTAATAGATTTATTACAGAGTTGTATATAGTATATTTATATAATATTCTTCCATTGAGTACAAATTTCTATTTTAATTAATACATTATGGATAAAAAGATACTCAAACTTAATATCAGTAAAATGTGCTTTAATTACTATTATAAAATACAATACTTACCACGATTTTATATATTTTTGCAAATACAGTGGACTTTAATTAGCAAGTATTCAATTAGTTATTGATATAGTATTTTAAATACAGATTAGTATTAACATTTAAAAAAATACTTATACTATAATTTTTTATTAATTTAATTAGAAAAGATTATATTTCATAAATTTAATTGTTATTTTTAGGTATAATAGGGAATATATCTTTAAGAATTTAGTACTGTATTGAATAATTAAAAATATTATTTATAATTTAAATTTTCATAATAATTTTGTTCATAAAAAAAAAAAATATCAACCTCTATCAGTATATGACCTACTACCTAGGCAGTATTACATAAATCTATGAAATAATGTCAGATATATTTATTTTAGTTTGAACATAATTATTATCTCACTTATCTTTACATAAACAACCATAATAGTAAGTTGTTTGCAATGTGGTCAGAATGTCATAAATATTTACTCACTTTACAATGATTAAACAGTATACTGGAATAAAAAAGACAATTTTTACACAGAAGTAGACAATTATAATTTAGATTATTGGAACGCATATGTTAAAACCTTTCTGTATTAATTAAAAGGTAAAAAGATTATTTAAATATATATGCAGGTTGAATGTTCAGATGCTTTATTATTTTATAAATATTAAAATGAATTGGCAAATATACATCAATTTTAGTGACTACAACCTTACTATTTTCTACATTTTTTTATACAGATGATTTAAACTTCCAGAATTATTTTTGTTGTACAATTTTATGCTAAATTCAATGCAATGTATTCCATGTTATGCAATGGTTTATGCTTGTGGTGCATTTCACAGTGGTGCTATCTTGATGAAAAATCTATCTTGTTTTAATCTTATTCACAACTTAAAATTTTTACTTTAATTAATAATTTGTATTTTTTTATATGTATGAATGGAAAACAAAAATCGCACATCACTCTAATTTAAATTATAAATAAATTTTTT
>NW_027112063.1:303968-304764 GCF_000696795.3 Halyomorpha halys
ATAAAAAAAATACGTGTTATATTTCACTTTTTATTTTTTCGAACTATTATCTATCCTAATACTAATATTGAATATTAATTAATTAAGACGATTTTCCGATCTATAGCACAATAAACTGAATTTTTTTTCTTGAACTTGATTCTTTCTGAAATATTTAACAATAATAATTTTTATTTTATTTTTTTATCTTATTGAACGAATATTCTATGAATTGAATGAATATGCATCTTTCCTGATTAATTAATAATAAAAATGAACCTATGGTTTTATAAGGCAGAAAGGGTTCCCGTAAGGCAGACATGTAGTTTCGAATTTGTAGATAAATTTGAAACCATATCCCTTGCCTTACGAGGACGCTCCCTGTCTTATAATTTTAGGTTCGGGAAGATTTTTTTGTTGACATATTATTCACTCGAGAGATTTACTCTAGAGTTTTTTTGTTGGAGAAGCAAAGTTCTACTTCTTCTTGTTAGAAGGCCGGACCCATTTTTATGATTTTCTTGAGGTACCGGGATACGAACTCGAATTTCTCGATTCGTAGGTCTCGTGCGTTACCACTGCACCAACTCTTCCACTGATTAGAGGAAGAAAAATCTAGGAAGACATAGAGCATTTTATACAAATCTCATCATTACTAACGTAATGATAAATTGTTATATATCATAAAATAACATATTTAATCATATTGAATGAATATTTAATTATTTATATAAATATATCACATTCCTAATTAATTAGTTTGTAATAACTTAGTTAGTAATTATCCTATCAGATAATTATTAATAAAGCATTTTCT
>NW_027112063.1:311019-329878 GCF_000696795.3 Halyomorpha halys
ATAATATTTAATACATAAATACATATGTGTGTGTGTAAAAAGTTATTTATAAATCGGGAAAGAAACAACTTTAAGCGAAATTTAAAATAAATTATTACTATAGAAAAATAAAAGAATCGGGCTATCAACAAATAATCGGATATACAAAATTTAAATTCATGTTACTCTAACCCAATAAGTACATGCGACATAATTAACAGCACTAATATAAATAGACAAAATACAGGACAGAAATAACAGACAGACTACCTGTTAGAAAGAACACTTACGATTTGGAATAATAAAAACAAACTCTACCTCCATTTTAACCCTATTCGTTTCTGGCATAAACCTCGAGTTAGTTGGATCACAGCAATGTAGAACAAACTGTAATAGATAATTTTAGGTAATGTTTTAATTGTAATTGTTATTATTCTTAATTTATACTATGTACATGTATTTAAATTGTGATTAGGCGTGACGGTAGCAGCGTAGTAACGCACCTGGCATCGCATGGCAACCCATACATTGCGAGTTAGAGTCCCCAGCCCCATCCGGGATTTTTTCAAGCTTATAACTATACAATACTCACTCACAGTCTCCCCCCGGGCATTTGTGAGGCCCGTCAGCCAATGGGTGGGACTCACAAAAATAGGCATGGGAATGACGGACCCACCCTATAAAAACGAGCTATGTACTTCCTAAGTAAATCGCGCGAGGCCTTGGACCTCCACTATAATAAACAATACACAATATTGGAGCGCCAATAAACAAACAAACAAACAAAACATGTAGTTCTATAAGAATCAGTTCAAAAAATTATTTGTTCTAAAAAAACTCGTTTTCATTGTAGGGCATGATTATGCAAACAATAGTTGCGAAACGTTGCCTAAATATAGTTTTATAACTGACTGAAACATAAGAATTCAGCATACGTATTCATCTCTTGATAAATGTCAAAGAGAAAAAGACTACAAGAAATTCTGAACCAGCAGTGACTAAACACTGATCAATAACTACAGACGGAATCCAGCTTGACTTTCTTAAGTTCTGACGACTGACGGATTAGTTGACAAATTTACAGTAGACAATTTCAGGTTGCAAGTTACTTGCATTATTACTCAGGTTTTGATATCGTCCTCAAGTGATCAGTTATCGGAGATAAATTGTTAAGAGTCATTAATATTAATTATTAAAAAATATGTACTTGATAACTTATTTCATCTCACCATAATTCCACGGAAATAGTTGATGATAAAGATACCTAAAGCGAATTTGATATACTGGTAATAAGGAAAGTAAAACTATAAATAAAATGCCGTTTCTTTTCTAACAATGATCCTATTTCAATGGTTCTCAGTACGTTTTTTGGTGTACTGCATTACTTTCCAAATAAACATACACCAAATTTACTATAAAATTTATTCTTTTGAGCAATATAATATTATGAACAAAAGATCTTTTCTTTTCATTGTGTTTTCCCTGGTTTTTCTCAAATATTCAGGCAATATGAAAAGTTAAAGAGGTTTAAATAAAAGACACCAAAAGATTCATTAAAATCGTAAGAGACGTTTCAACGCGACTGCATAGAGAAATACACTATTGTGGGTAAAATATCCGATTTGGTGCACATATTTGGACAAGCCTACTGGTCCAAGAGAAAGTTGTGACACTGACACCAGAACAGTGCAATGGCGTAAAATATGTTTTTTTACTGACGCGGAAACGCACTATGGAAAACTATTTAGAGAATTTGATTCGATTACAATATTTTCCTCACCTAATTGGTAGAGGACGTGACGGTCGAGAACTTTGGGGTGAGTGTTCCACAGTTACTAGTTCAGAACGTCGTGGATACGATTTCCACCTGTTGTAGTTAATATTTATTTCTAGATGGTCCTGAGAATTTAATTAACACATCTCACTCTGGTCAGTAAGAAGCAAAAGCGTTTCAGATAAACGTCAAGGATTGACAACAAGAACCAGTAGGCCCACTTGTCGGATTAGTTTCTGATATAAGAAGATTATTTTTTTTATTATCCCCGACCTGGTCATTTTTGACATACAGGCGGATTATCTAGAGGTGACTATCCTATCCTAACCATGGTGGGAGAGTTAAATTTTCATTTCCAGGGATCGCTACGAAATAAAAGTCAATCCTCAGGCCGTATTCGAACCGCCGCTCCTGCAGGTTATGAGGTTGCTAAGACTAACGCCTCAACTTCCTCATCTACAAACGGCCCTACCTGTATCAGTACTAGTACCTAGGTGGCAAGAAAAGTAAAAAAGGCAAGTTGTAATTTTTTTTTTTTTTTAACTTAAGTCTAAAGCACTTTCAAGTAAATTACAGTAGTTCGATGTCCTATCATTATTAAAACCGCAAAATATTTAATCAAATTATTAAAACTATAATTTAGCTGCTACCTTGAATTTGAAACCATAATGCTCCCTGATATTTTCAAATACGCCACTTTAGCATTATGCCCGCGATATAATTCAGCACAGTATAATATATTAAGTTGCTCACTGTAAGGTTACGGGTGTTGATTAAATTTGTATATAAAATAAAATCAATGATCGTCTCGTGTTTATTTCACGAACCACTCCATGATCTTCAGTATAACTTTATTGTTGAACACATTCCACATTGCCTTACAGAACTGGAGCTTGTTGCGTTAGATACTATGACGAAACTTCAAAGAACATTGTCCCTTTGATCAAAACGACTGTTCAATAGAAACTGGAACCTCTTTGGTCAATGCTTTGTTCAATTCCTAACAACTATTCCCTTTCGCTGTGCAGATAACAGTAGAACCCCCGCTTATCCAGATCCGAAATATCTTAAACCAGGATCATCCTAAATGGGTTTTCTTTATTTTCATTGAATTATAAATTTAAACGATAATTATTGTTATTAATAAATATTGAAAAAATTAAAATAATAAATTAATTATTACAATTTTAAAAGATTTCATAATTTTTACTGCACAATTCAACATATACTCATATAACATTTTTACTTTCTAATTTTTTAAATGCTCATATATAAATTTGATCGTATCTTAAAATTTAATTAAATGAAACATACATGGCATTTTTGTATAATAAAATCTATGTATATTTATTAATTAATCTAATAGGTTAATTAAAGTTTTCGCGAAAATGGGGATTAATATTTATTGTTGTGGACCTCTCTTTATTATATTTTGTTTCTTATCCTTATTTATTCTAAGAACTCTATTCATTGTCTCTTGTTGTGTGAGCTTTTTTTATCTTGTATAATTCATCTTATTTGGAATTTCGGGCCATCCGGAATTGTCCCAGCCACAATTTTCTTAATAAATGAAGTTCAATTGCAAAATAATTTTGCTGTTTAGAGAATATTTGCGTACTTTTATAGATTAAATTGATAAATTTAGCAATTCTAAACGTATTAGTGCCTACTTTTTTGAAAAATTTTCATTCCTTTCACATTAGTAAGTAGCTTAGATACAGTTTAGTTTTTTTGGAATAATTTTATTTTTGATTCAATTAATCCAAATTTGTAGAGAAAAAAACGAAACACTCAGCTGAAAAAAAAGATGAACAATCTATTCAATTTTTTTTTATTTCATTGAAATTTAATTTAAAATTTAAGAATTATTTAAATATGTTTTTTTTGTAACCTCTGTGCACCATAACTCAGGGAAAAGACTAAAAATGATCAAATAAAAAAGTATCTAGAATCATGAATTTTCATAAATATTGATGTAATTTCTTACCTCTTTATAAAACCAACAAAACTTTAAAAAAAAAATTAATTTATAAAACAAAAGGTTCCGAGATGGTGGATTTTTCTTATGAAAATGATGAAATTGAGGATTTGATCTAATCCCTAAGGTGGATAATCACTTTACGGACGGTGATAAAATAACAACTATTTTAGTGAAAAGATGAAATCATATTGTTTAGATATTAATTAAACGTTATTATTTATTAATTGTAATCACAAAAATATTGTTGTTATTTAATGTTTAAATTTTAATAATGCACGGTTTACAAAATAAAGCTTTCGATATCAAAACATATTATTTCATGAAAACAGTTGAAGGATTTGATCAAATCGCTTTCTTTCTTTAGGAAAATCACTCTACAGAGTTGTTGTTCTATCATTTCCCGTGGATTGATTATCTACCTTAGAGATTTGATATCCATGTTTATCATCTCCATGCGACAGATCCACTTAAGCGGAGTTTCACAGTATTGTTTAGTCCTCAATAAATAGTTAAAATTAAGAAAGAAGTGATAAAAATAAAAAAAAATAAAAAAAAACTTTCTTTTAATTTTCTAATACTGCATTTTATGAGTTAATTGGAACCCGACAAGTATATGCTGATATCTGGCATAATTCCTTTCTGTCACGCAATCGGATTTCTACCCCACCCTACTTTCGCACGATATATAAATTACCTTTTCGCCTATTAAACTCTGAAACAAATTATCTTCCGAAACAGGTCTCAGTTTCGTTTGTATGAATGGGACCGCTGGTATTGTCCTAGAAAAGATACGAAATAATGCACTCTCTCTCTACAAAACTTACCCAATAAATCAACCATCATCTCGTGCATGAAGCAATAAAATAACAATTTTGTAAGTTAATAATTCACAGGCGCCTTATCTTTGTAGCAAGAAAAAATAAAAATAAAACACACCTGACTTTTATCTTTCAGAGACCAAATGAATACGTTTCCTGATAAATTTTTTGACTAGGTCCTGGGTTTGTTTAAAAAAAAGAGACCATTCTTTAAAATTGTTATTCACTTGGTCCAAAGTGGTTTGTAGAGATCGGATTATCGTGTCATTTCAACTTTTGTTCCCTTGTTTCAAATTCAGGCAAACCTTGATAGAAATTCGATTCTTGAAAAGGACGTTCCATTGACATCAGTCCTTTTGTTTTTAATATGTGTGACAATCGACAGCGAAGGTGATGTTTGTCTATGCATACAGACTTAACTCTGGGGCACATTCCTAATAACATCACATCTATACTAAAATATTTAAACTGATTTTTTTTTTAATTTTAATTCTTTATTTAATGTAATTTACAACTGTACAAAATTATACAATAGGTAAATATGTAGTATGTTTCTTATACACTTGAAAATCTTGGGAAGGAACAACCCATTGGTGGTACTTCAAACATTAATTTAAATTAGAAGGTCCCGTGGCCATCTTCTTTTCAGACGCCTCGGAGGATTATCAGGGATTGTTAAGGATGAAACATTAAGAATTAATAGGTTAGGATGGTTAAGGAGTTTGGAATGAAAAGACGCATATCTGTTTTGGGCCAAATCTGCAACGAATAGGATGTTAAGGTCTTTGTGAATGAGTTTATTTGTAACGTAATAAGGAGCATCAAGGATTTTACGTAGGATTTTGGATTGTAAGGATTGGATGCGGGAGGAAGTTGATGATTTGGTGGAGCCCCAGTGCTCAATTCCATATGTCCAAATTACTTCATAAATTGAAGTATAATAATGAATATATAAACATATTTATACTTCATTATATTATTAATTAATAAATTACTCTAATTATATTTTCAAAATGTGTTATATTTATTTTTGTTCTAGTTCCCTTTTACTTATGTTCGTAAATTCGTTTTTTCTCTTATCATTTTTTTTGTGTAAATTGTTAAGGTTATTTTATGAAAAATCATAATTAAAAATGTAAACTATACATTTTATACATGTTATGAGCTTTGGAAGAGAATACGACCTTGCAATTTAACACTTTTTACATGGTTATAATGCAAGGGAAAAAAATATCACATCTGCCTAATGAAATTTTGAATTAAAGAAGATTGAAATATTGGAGCTTTATGATGGTTAATAGTTGGGTAGAGTGAATGATTTCACAGAGATACTGTCGATCGAGGTGAATTCCCAGGTATCTTACTGTTTCACTAGCTAATTAATAATAGTACTAGAAGATGAGGAAACCTTAAACGTTGTACAAACAAATATAAAATATTAATAGTATTCTGAAGGAAGTCTAATTTTCACCTAAAAATATTAATATAAAAAGAACAACTTCCTAGAAAATAAAATCAAGTATATTTCTATTTTTGTTATTTTTTTTTATATAAAATTTGTATTTTTGCTAAAAAGCTGAATGAGATGTATTGGATATGGGTTGTAGGCCGTAGCTCTGAAGGCAACCTTTAAATTATCCCCAAAGGCGAGATGTGGCAGGGCCGATGTCGCCAGTTGTAAACCCTAAAATATTTATGTCCTCCGCCACCCCCAATTTTTTTTTTCCTTCCTGACTCTACCTCTGCCAATAGAGGCCAAATAACGTTGATTGCTCCACGTATTGATGCATTATTTATTAGACGCATGCACACGCAAATAATTACGTTTATATACATACACGATTTTCTAACAGCATGAATAAACAAATTAATTTCAAATGATAGTAACAAGAATACAGAATAAAATATATCTACTGTTCGAAAAAATCATGACCAATTCACCTTAAATCCTTTCGTATTTACTAGTTTACATTAGCGAGAACTCTCGCATTATGTATGAGTATGTTTCCTTCTTCTCTTTAGTTCATTAGAAATATTTGCGATATCATACTCAGTCGTATAAACAATATATTATTTATTGAACACACACAATTGGTAAAGCTATATACTTCATAACGACTATCTTTAACCCAATCTATCCAACTATTTCACACCGTGTGTGCAATGCATTTCCTAGCCAAAATATCAACTGTGTGCAATGATCTTGAATTGCAATTATCATTGAGTATGGAAAAATTTATATTCATTATTTATATTTTTTATTGATATTTATTTTATTTTATCTATAATTATATTCTTTCCTTTATTACTGAACCTAAAGCGGGGTACAAATTTTCGGTGAGAACCCGCGGATCCTGAATAATTTGAGACATAAAAATTGGAAATCGATTGACCCGTTCGCTCAAAAAAACGTTATATATTTAAAAAAAAAAAAGACAAACTAAACGTTATAAGTATAGTATTTTTGCAAAATTTCAATCTCAAAAAAATCTTGGAATATTACTGTGTAATTTCATCAATAAACCCTCTGATTATGAGCTAAAAATATTATTATATTGTCATGTCATAATCAATTTGACAAACCGGAAATTTGTTCATTCATAGGCTAAACAAAAAAACAATTTGTACTGTCTCCATCCCATCGAATTTCTGCATAGGGAGTTATAAAACAAGGTCTGGCAAGCAAAAAAATAAATATTTATTTATTTGTATCCTATTTTGTTGTATAAAGTTATTGTCTTTATTTATTGTAAATTTAATGAATATGAATAAGAGCAGGTCTGAACAAAATATTATTTCGCTATTGGTAAATTGTGAGGGGTATAAAGATTGTCAATGGTTGACTGTGCATTCCAACATGCTCTAGGGGAAACATGCGTGTCAGGCTCAAAGATATTTCATCCAGAGATTAAGTTAGTTCCAGATTTCATTGCTAAACATCTTGTCAAATATGTTTGACAATTATTGAAATCTCAAGTTAGTACGATTTTATTTTTTTTTTTTAGTTTATTAAAAATTAATCATTAAAAAAAATATCAAGTTATTTAGTTTTTATCAGAATAATTTTTATCAATAGTTTTACGTTTAAAATCAATTAGTTAGTATCCTTAAAACAATTACTACTATATTGAAATTTAAAAAGAATTTAAAAATAAATCATACAATTCGGAAATGACTATTAGGACCAGAACGTTTAAATAACTAAACGTCTTAAATAAAATTTATAATTAGAATTAAATAATACTATTCCATTTTTTATAAATATCTTGTTTACTAAATAATTATATATTATAATCCTCCTAAAAATATTAACAGACTTATTGATGAATAAATGAAATATGATATCAAGGTTTCGTGAATACAGATGTTAAAAATATTTTTGAATAAAATTATAATTATTTTAAAACAAGATAAAACATGCCTGAGATGTATGGTATACACTTTTTTTAAGCTTGAAAAAAATTTTTTTTAATAATTTATTTATTGATATTTACAACTGTATACAGATATATACAACAAGTAAATTTGCTGTAGGTGACATAGTGACATGACACAAACATGTGGAGAATCTACCCACTGATAGAACTCCAATAACATCTCTAGAGGAGAAGATCTCGAGGCCATCTTCTTTTCAGACGCCTAGGAGGATTATTAGGTGATGAAGGAGAAACCAGGTTAGAAACAAGTGGATTTAGGTGGTTAAGAAGTTTATCATGGAAGGAATGGTATCTGGTTCTTGCCAAATCGGCAACATATGGAACATTGAGGTCCTGATGGAAGACTTGATTTGTGACAAAGTAAGGATCATTAAGGATTTTACGAACGATTTTGGATTGTAAGGATTGGATTCGGGAGGAATTTGATGGTTTAGTGGAGCCCCAAAGTTCAACACCGTATGTCCAGATAGGCCTTATAATAGTCATGTAGATCAGTCTTTTGTAATGTGGTTGGAATCAAGGATAGGGTACAGGCGTTTTAAGATGAGTTTCTCAAGGATTTTGCCCATGATAGGTAACAAAGAGATAGGACGGTAGGAGGATGGGTATTCAGGCGGATTTTAAGGTTTGGGAATCATTTTTATTATAGATAATTTCCATGGGTCAGGAAAATAAGTGGATCCGAGTACAGCATTGTAGATGTAGGTGAGAAATAGAACAGATTTTCGAGGAAGATGTTTTAGAATATGGGATGTAATTAGGTAGTAACCGGGAGCTTTGCAGATGAAATGCTTTAGGAGGAAGGAAGCTTGAAAAATATAAATTAAAAAAAAAAACACACATACAAATATTTCAAAAAAGCAAATACTTCAGGTTTATAAAAGCAACATTCTTTCCAAATAACGAAAAATCATTATTTAGTGAATTTATTCTGGCAAATATCATGGTATGTACTAATTGTACAGACGACCTACACATGTTAAATATGGAATTGGGGTATCAGTTTCTATGGTATTCACAAAATTTTGTTATGAAAAAAACTTTTGGTTTTTGAAAAACTGTCATAGGAACTGTAAGGCGTACAGAGGCTATTAGCAGTCTACTGGAATGTACTTAAATTAGTTTGCAATGTATACCTTCCTAGAAACTCTAGTTTCTATGCTATTCGCAAAAATATATTCACAAAATATTGATTTTTCTTTATTTGGAAAATAAAGGTTGCTTTTTTAAAAGTATCTCGAAAACTATTCAATGTAAAGAGCTGTATCAGAGATCATATTTTAGAAAATTTAATCTTCTTTAAATAGAGCTATATTTAGTTTTAGAGTCCAGTCGGTAGTTTTTAGGATATCATGTTTCAAATAGAAAGTGAGTGGAAATTTGTTTTCTGGAATAAAATAAACACCAGGGGGAGAGGATGGGGGTTTCACCTTAAATACTTCAATATTTATCTTTTAATGATATTGTTGGATCCATTGTATTGTTTAAGTAAAAATATAAGAATTTTCTTACAGAAATTAATTGTATTACTTAAGAGAACTTAAAAACGGATTTTATGTTACTTTTAACACCCCTCATTTTTCATTCCTCCTTATCATGGATAGCACAGTCATCAATTTTAATTCTTAATTTTAATTCTTAACTTTATTAACTTTTTATTAAAGTAATCAAATATCAGGGCGAAATTACTTCTTTTTTTCCTCTTGTCCTCTTGGACTACTAGGAATTATTATACTCGTATCAATATCAAATTAACAAAAACCTACACAAGATTAGCAATGCTGTATTTTTTGTTAGTAAAAAGTTTGGATCAAACCTAGAAATAACTTTTCTTATTTACAAAACAATACTATTATTAATGTATGGAAGAAGAAATTTTTAAGTTTCTCCGAAACTGAGTTTTCCACAGTACATTATACGAGTCCGCACAATATTGAAAATTATTTCAGGTGTTTCTAAAATTCTTAGTATCCAATTCATTATTAAAACTGAAATTTTAGGGACTACTATAAGATCTGGAATACTGCTTTCGGGAAAAAAGAGTTGAGACAGGATGTGAAGCTACACCTGTTCAAGTCTGTCTTCTTACCGATACTTCTTTATGGAGCAGAAACCTGGATCCTGAATGAGAGGTTACAAAGCCGTGTCACTGCAAAAGAGATGAAGTTTCTTAGAAGAATTACAGGCGGGCGGAGAGGCTGTGTCCGAAATGACTGGATCAGGGAGGAGTTAATGATAAGCCCAGTGCAAAAATCTCTGGAAAGAAGGTGGTGTGGACATGTCTGCCGGATGGACCACCACAGAGACTCAAAACACTGGAGGCGAGGCCAGTGGGGAGAAGACCGAGAGGGTGACCCAGAACCTCATACGCCATCCATATGGATATCATTGGAAGGCGAAATGGGAAGACTCTGGTAGAAATAAGGAACCTTGCCATGGATAGGAACACATTGAACCTATGGTTGGAAGCACCTCCACGCTAAGGCATATGGGTGGAATAAAAAGAAGAAGAAATTTTAGGCCTTTTTTTTTTCACATAAACTTCCGTGTTACAAGCGCACCTAATTAATTGGGAAATATTATGAATACCGCAACTTAATAATTCGGTAGCTAAGAGAGTTGGTCGTTTAAATCCACCTCCCTCCGAACGGGGCCCAGGTCTTCTAAAATCTTGTACTATTTTGAATTGTTCAGTGAGATCGGAACCAGAGGCCTCTTAAGGTAAACTCACTCTCTCGGTAGTTCTCAGGAAAGTTTTCTTTTAGAAAAGGGATTTTTCAAATCGAGCGGAATAATAATAAAACAATACCTTCCTTACATAAGAAAATTAATTTTGAAATTCTAAATAAAAATAAAACCTGAGTCCTTACAATTGCCTCACAACAAAAAAAATAAAAATTTAATATAAGAAATAAATTTTCTACCACTTTCCATGATAAAGAGAATTTCTCCGATAAAGAGGAAATAATTAGGGGAGAAGCCTATTATTAAAAGTTATTACAAGCCCTTTAGAGATAAGGCCAAGGTAGAAGGAATCGTAACTTGTAATTCAACTCGGCGAAACTTTTCGAACCACATCGGTAGGTCTTTTCAGGAAGGTTCAAAATTTATTTTAAATCTGAAACGATACTTCGCCCCATGTTTTAAACCCCGGACTTCTTTATCAATTTTGTATCACATACAGCAATTTGACATTACACAATACATATTTTTATTTCATATGTATAGAGAAGAGATGTTTCGAAAGGGTTCGGGTGGTAACGTCCGTAGGTCAGGTTGAATCGTAGGTATTAGCACCTACGAACTGTGGGCGCCGCTGGTTCAAATCCGGCCTGGAGGTAGGACTTTTTTCATTTCGTGGCGGTCCTAAGAAATGAAAAAAATGATCCACTACCATGGATAAAATAGGTTGGTCCCCTCTAGATAAACCCCCCGTATGTCAGAAACGACTAGGAGAAGGGGTCATAAAAAAAAAAAAAATCGAAAGGGTTCTAGGCCGTTTATAGCTGAGGGAGTTGAAGCGTAACCTTTGCAACCTCAAGTCTTCAGCGACGCCAGATCCGGGTGAGTGGTGGTTGAATTTATTTCGTAGCGACACCATCAAATGAAAACATGGCTCTCTCACTCTAGTTTGATTGGGTTGGTAAAACTCAAATCCCCTCCGTATGTCGGAAATGACCTGGTAGGAAGAAAAAAAGTTTGGAAGGGTTATTTCAGCTTTGTCAATAATCGACAAATGTCAGAAATAATCAATACGTTAGGTACTACTTTTTCTGGCATTTGACGGATTCCGCAGATTACATGAACAAAATTAAATGGAGGTACCGAATTATTATGGTTGTATTTTATTTATTTATTTTTTTTTTTTACATAGAAATAAAACAAAGTTAAGTAAGGTCCGAAAAGAGGTTTGTTTTTTAATATTGTGAATATTTACATAAAATTGGCTACGATTTTTTTTTGAGAAGTAGTCTTATTTGATTCAGAAACAATATAACAAATAATACATTTCTCGATTTATTTTAAGCTATTTCTTTTAATCTAAACTTCCCTCCTCCAATATTGACTCTTCAGGGGAAATTATTTCTTTGTTTGGACGGACTTTGCAAATCTCGGTTATTACTATCCAAAGTTTCATTATTGTACATATTTTGTAGTTAGGAATATATTCCTAAAATGTAAAATAAATCAACTTAGTTATTTTGCGGTTTTAATTTACTTAGATATAATATTTAAATACTACATCAAATATTTATGATTTAATTCTGATTATAGCCTATTTTTTTATACCCTCTTCCTAGGGATTCCGGATATATGAGAGGTGATCCCACAAGTTAGCACTCCATTCTAACCAAAGTGGGAAAGTGGAGTTTTCATTCTGAGGAGCCACCGCAAAATAAAAGTCAACCGCCCAAGCCGAAATCGCACCGGAACAATTTCCGTGACAAAATACAAATGATTTACACAAACGTAAACTGATAAAAAACTCGAATTATTGGACTAATAACAGAAAAAAAAACTTTATATAGGATATACAGCTATTTCATTTTAATCTACCTTTTACCTAAAAGTGGAAGGGAATTTAGAGGCATTTAAAACGGCGAATAGCTTCAAAAAGTAAACTTTATTAAAAGTTTATTTTTCCTCGCTTGTAATTAATATTTTCCCGGTGTGACGAAAACTTTTCCAGCCACCAGCGGTTCACCAAACTCTGGATTCTGGACCAAGGTCGATATGGAGGAAAATCTCCTTTGGGAAATTAAGTCATGAACGAATTTGGAGAGGATATTTGACCAAGATGTCGTTTGGATTGGTGATATATTTTTAGGAATCGTTGGCCAAGAGGTAATAAGCAAGAAGGTTGACATTGCAAATATAGAAACCATCATGTTCACCTAATTCAAGGGTTGGTGTTTGTACATTATATCATTTAGCGTGATAAAAACATACGTATACACTGACACTGCTTATATTGGAACATTATGCCATGCATTGATAGCGATCAACAATGAAGGCTTTGATAACTTTTGGTTAGTTCTTGGTTGATTCAAAAATCTCAAATAAGGAAAAAACAAACATTTGTACGTTCATTTATTAAAGTAGATAAATGCTTTAAAAATGAAAACAGATACAAAATTCACTAATCATTTGCAAATAATTGTCCAATTTAAGTGTATTAACAAATAATGTGTAAATAAAATTAATAATGTATATTTAATTTTAACTAAATATATAAATCAACATCAAACTTTCAATTGTGTCCAATTAATTTTTAGTGTTCCTGAAATATTTTCAAATTCGTATTTATCTACTATTGCACCTCCACGCCTCAGTATAAAATATATTGTTCAATAATATTGCCTTAGCATTACTAATTATAACAAATAGGATAATGACAAAGAGCTATGTTAAATCTAATCATGAGTAATTAGGCACCACTTTGATGTTTGTGTAACTAAATTAGTAGTCTCAGGATAATAATACCGGAGTCTCTCCTGTAACCGCACACTCTCATATCCGGATAAGTATGGTATATACCTTCCTGTTATATATGACTTTTACGGTAATATTATGGATTAAATTACAAAACTCGGGAAAACGTGAACAACAGTCACATAAGAAATTAAATTTGACAATCCATTGGATTAATGAATACAAGATGTAACATAAATTCTGAATATAGGTATTGCAAGAAGATTCAATTAACAAAAATCATTAACCACTACTTATCTTCAAATGAAGATTGTTATCAATTCATTTCAACTCAAAACATTCCAATAAGGGTGTAATAATGAATAAATACTATAGAACAATAGTAATATTCTATACAATAAATAAATAGTCATAGTATTGTAGGCATTAATATTATTAGCAAATAAAAATTTGCTATATAATGCAGTGATAATATATTGATAGTGAATTATAATAATAATATATTCTATAATGATGTAATATTCTATAAATTGTATAATTTCTTTATTTATAGTTTGAATTGCTGGTTAATTCATTAACGTAAACTTATAATAACAATGTCTACATTTATTGCTTATATAACTTTCTATTATATATTTATCGATGTCTAAACTTTTTTCATTTTTACATATTTTTTTTCTATTTAAGCAAGACTCTGGGCCAAATATTAAAAGCATGATTCTACTTTATTTGAAAATTAAAAAAAAAAAATTAATTAGCAAATTGAATGGCTCACAATAGATTATACTCGAGCTAAACTTTATACCATAAAAACCTTCAAAAGGAACTTAGAAAGGTTTTTGTTTTATAGTCTATAAATTCAATTCTCTTTTACAATCAATCAGTTCTGATTTAAGAAATAATGGTGAGACAATAATTTAGAATAAAAAATAAGCGTTTTTACCCATAATCTACTATTAGGTAGTAGTTGTAAAATGACTTATTATTTCTAGATTTGTCGCTAGCCTTTCTTTTGACGCCGGTGGAGAATTGTTAAATTGTTTGTTCATAATATTATTGTTTGTGGTTTGTCAACTACTTTATCCATTCTAATTTGATAAAATAGAAAAACCACCATGTCAAAAAAGAATTAGTGAATTTTACAAAGAATTAAACAAAAAGGACTGTAACCTTTTTATATTATGGACGATAATAGTGAAAAAGGACAAGATGAAATAATGAGTAATGACAATAAGACACAGTAAACTATAAAACACACTAAACACTCAAATACACATTATGCCGACATTATAAATAGACTAAACATATAAGCATAAAAAACAGAGGAAATAAATGGGTTTAGAGTAGTCAAATCATAGGGAAAAAATCACTAAGTTTAATTTAAATTACACAATAGACAAAGTGGGACATATAAATAGGGAGGTAACCAAACAGCACATAGGCATGAGATAAGGTCCAAAGAGGTAGTCAAAAATTTAAAACAATGTTTGTACTAAAGAGAGGAGAGGAATGCACCAATAATGAACGTTAATAAAATAAAAACAATTCTTTTCAGCCATGTTAGATAATGACACAATTTCCCTTGGGAAATTAAAAGTTCGACTAATTATGAGGTAAATATAATTATATGAATCTAAATGGATGAGTATTGTTGTTATAGTGAATTATTATTGTTTGTTGGTTATTAAAGTACATGAATATGGGACAGTGGTTCCGAACCGTTGTGCAACATATGATTATTTAAAATAAAATATGCTTGAAGAAGTTTGTCGGGGGGTGCGGTCAGCAAAGAACAACATAAATAAACAAAACCATATTTATTTATTTATTTATTTTATGCCATTTATGGTTTTGTTTATTTATGTTGTTCTTTGCTGACCGCACCCCCCGAAAAACTTCTTCAAGCATTAATCTACGGTCAACTATCTACACCTCATTAAAATAAAATATATTCAAATTGGAAGTTTTAACCTTTAATATATATATAAAAGAATCAGGATGTATATCATTCACAATTTAAACAGAGGTAGATTAATGTCGGATGGTATTCGTGGTTTGAAATGAAAAAAAAAGATATGTGATGGGTATAAAAAAAAAAAAAAAAAATCCATTTAATATACATTATCCCCAATGATGTACATGAACCCTTGGCATACCATTAATACTGCTAGCGTCGCTCGCCTATTTCAATTGCGTTAACCTTATCACATCCATTATGTATATTGCATTGGCTAAAGGTCCGCTCTTATCCTTGCCGTTATTACCTCGTCAACCACCCCTCTCATCTCAAAAGTTGCCACCCTTATTCTATCACGATCCATTTGAATAACCCTTAAAGCGGCATGCATTAAATTTTACAATGATGGAGAAATTCATGATCGTTGTTGAAACTGAGAATGGCGGGTAGATAGGAAACTGATGTTTCGGTCGAAGTTGTAGAACTTCACCAGAGCTAGGAATACAAGATACAATAATTAAGTGCTAATTATAAAAAACAATTGACAACTGAGTGTTGCCATCCTTGTTTCAATCAGATAGCCCTTACGAAACCCAGCAACGTTGGTTAACAATTAATAGCTGTTTCAACTATTTTGGTACCTTTATTGACCACCACCCGAACTATCTTCCTACAATAATATTTTTAATATTTAATTTATAGTTCCCTTCTTATTATGAGGCACACAATTATCACACAACCATAAAAATAATTGAAATATAAGAAGATGGTCAGGGTTGCGGTCAAAGGAGAAACAAAAATAGTTTACAATACAAAGTTACTATAGTATACAATAAAGTATACAAAGTTAAAATAGTTTAAAAAAATAGTTTTGTTTCTCCTTTGACCGCAACCCTGGACCATCTTCTTATATATCAATTTTTACGGTCAACTATATATACATATATAAAAAATAATTGAAGTTTTGATTTTCTTTAATAATTTTGAAAATAAAATAAGGTTGAAGTATTTATTAATAATTATCTCTAACTATGAGAATAGCATTTTATAAAAAAAATCATTTTACCATGTAAATATATATAATCGTAAAGCAAATCTTAGTCATAATTATCAAATAAAAGTTATAAAAAATAAATATTCTAACAATTATTATTAAAATCACTATAACTTTATATTCTTCTGTTTATTAATATTTAAACCAATAGTTCATTTAATAAGATGAAATTGTTGTAAATTAATATAATCTTACCTTAAAAAGAACTTGTCTAGTTGCTAATCCAACTGGTAGTTCTTAATTAGTTAATAGTCCTGTATATGAAAAAGAAAATTGAAAAAAGTCATATTTTTCATCAAGTTGGATAGTAACAAAAATATTTTTTAATTATAATGTCCAAAATGTTTACATAGGTATTCTTAAAATCAAAAATTTACAAAATTGTAAAAATGAAAACCAGTGTTTCGAATATATATATATATATTATTTTTCATAATTAGCGTTAATATTTTTAAATACTTAGAGTTAGTAATTAGTACGTAAATAAATGGATAAATTTAATATATGTGGTTTAATCAAATACATTTAACCTTAAGCTGGCTGATCTTTGTAATGGCTGCTAGCTCTTAAAGTGAAAAAAATTCTATCTGTAATTATTAATTTAAAACGTTATTATTGCTTTAAACTGTATTAAAATATCAACACTATAGTTAAATGAACACAGATATAAAAATAAAAACTAGTTAAATACCTTGATATCGAAGGATGTTATGTTCACATTAAAGAGGAGAGTAATGTACTGTTGAATCTTCATATTTTAGAAGAAAGAATGTTCTAGACCGAGCGGTGGGAGAATCTCCGCCAATCAGATTCCACCATTCTCTATAACTCAATTAGCCGTCTGTCACTTCCTGTTGAATCTTGATTCTTTTCAGTATATTACTAGGTGCGGTACGGTTCATTTCATGGCAAAATGTTTGATTTATTTCCAATTTGTAAAATTAAGTGTATTAAAGTGAAAATATTTGTTAAATGTCTGTAATAATACAAAATTTTAGTTTAAATTTAATGTTTAAGTGAATAATGCTCTATTTAAAATGTAGTCATATACAGACTTTCTAGTGCGAACTAATGTTTTGTTAATCAGATTAGTATAATTGCAGTATCGAAATTCGTTGTGCTCTAAAAATTAAAAGAATTATCATCTACAAGGTAAGAATGTGCTTTTAATGCCAAATTAATTTAATAATCATTATAAATATATAAAATAAGACCCATTCGGTTCAAAACTGATAAGTTTTAATAATTTAAAATTATCACTTTTTAATATTTAATGTAAATTAGGTCTTTTGACTGCATTTTATTTATAGTTGCAATCGAAAAAAAAGAAGAAAAATCAATGGTTTTTAATAGACAGGTTTGAACATGTTGTAACTGGTTACAGTTGAATGGTTCTTACCCTATAACAGTTAAAATAAGTTTAGCAGTTACTGTTCCAACATGGCGTCGGATGGCTATTTGGTTTCATGCTGTAACGGGTTTCAGTTGAAAGTTCCTTGCTCTATTACAGTTAATAACTGCTACTGTTCGCCATGCAAGTTAATGAGTTACTGTTCCAACATGGTTCCGAGTCTTATTCTTTGTTTTATATTTTTCATTGACAAAAGGTAGGCTTGTTTTGCACCATATGAAAGCTTAATAAATAATAAAAGTTTCGTTTTTGAGATCTGGTATATTTACAGCCTGGTCAAGAGTAATATCTACTTTAAATGTCCAAAACTTATTAAATCCAAAAAAACTTTAGTTTTTTAATATCAGCCGTGGTTCGACCCTGTATATGCGGGACCCTCTGCACACCCAGCCTCTATAAATTTGGTAATGAGGTGTAGATAGTTGACTGTAGATTAATGATCAGAGAAGTTTGTCGGGGGGTGCAGCAAAGAACAACATAAATAAACAAAACCATATTTGTTTATTTTATGCCGATGTTTCGACCTGAGTTTCAGTTCTTCGTCAGGGCTATAGAATACATATACAATGTACATAGGGCTATGTACAAAATTGGTACATGCATTGGCTTAGTTGGCTGCTGAGTTTTGAGGCTGACAATATCACCTATTATAACCATTAAACTGACACTTCCATGGTTTCCATTCATTGTCATATTTTTTTTTATAACTTTTACAATGTTTTAAGGATATTTACTATTAAAATGATTTTTAAAGTGGTAAAAATTAATTGTCATTAGCGTTTATTCTGTGTATTTTCTTTCAACGGTCGTACTGAGATGGATTAGGAATATTACTGTTGTTCTATGTCGTTGAGTTATCCTTAAATCCAGTTATGTATTGCCCTCATTTATTCTACTCCAGGATCCGATTATAACCGTTAGGGTTTTATTTATCATGCAATGTACAATTATCACTAAAAATATACAAATGAATTATTTTTTTAAATATAGAGCTTGAACTAGTACACCTGAATTT
>NW_027112063.1:329928-335200 GCF_000696795.3 Halyomorpha halys
TATATATATATATTGAATTGGTTAATTGAACTATATGACTTGTGATTTAATCGTAGAAATATCAGTACAAAATTTCTTGAAATATATAGTAAATCTTATGGTTTAAAAACAATTACAAGTTGAGGAATGTTAGACGGGCGTTATTATCCTCAATATTTCACTTAATAGTTTTAGAATTCTTTAATTGAAAAAGTTACCTTAATTTTTTTTTATTTCAAATTTTCTGCCAATATTAGCATAAATAATCGTGACAAAATGTAGAATTGTTTTCATATTTAAAAAAAACAAAACAAATAAAAACATATAAATACTAAAAACAATATTAAAACATTATCATAAGAATAAGTGTTTTTTCTTTATCTCTCAGATTTTTTTTTCTAAATATCCTATTGATTTACATTTTAAATATAGTTAAAAGTGAAATTTTTTATTTCAATTTGAAAATTTTGCAGTTATCATTCTAGGGGCTTACACTTTCAATGTCACACTTGAATTCATTTCGATCTTTTATGGTATGGTGAATATTTTTATTTTAATTAAATATATTTTAGAAAAATTTAACATTCCAGGCCATATTAATTGAAATGTACA
This sequence comes from Halyomorpha halys, assembly GCF_000696795.3. Classification (NCBI taxonomy): domain Eukaryota; kingdom Metazoa; phylum Arthropoda; class Insecta; order Hemiptera; family Pentatomidae; genus Halyomorpha; species Halyomorpha halys. The sequence goes on from NW_027112063.1 coordinate 330,520, forward strand.
AACAATAATACAACATATTCAGGTTAAAACTGGAAAACATATTTTTCTCTTGTATTAAACACTTTGTTATGATATATTTTACTTTTTTATATTTAAGTTGGAGTGACTTGGTCATTTGTAATAAGGTAACATCAAAATGTGTTTTTGCATCGAAAACTTTAATTCTTAATTTGACACCATCGATATATCTCCACTTACTATGTGTTCCATGTATTGGTAAGTGAAAGTAAGAAGTTTAGTAATTTATTTTTAAAAAAAATTAGTAAACAACATACTCCACGATTAGAAAAATATATTCACTAGTATACAAATTAAAAACGGGTTTGTTTTTACACAAATATGTCATAAAATACCTATGTAAATGACATACCTGTGTAGTATAAAAAAAATAAATAAGGAAATTCAACTTTATAAAAGGAGAAAAATTACGAAAAGTTCTATACAACTTTTAATTTGTAAAAGAAAAAAAAACATTCTAATAGTTATTAATTCGCCATCCTTATCTTTCTCTTCAATAAATGTATTAGCGGTCAACAAAAAATAATAATTATAACTATTTATTCGTGTCGATGTTTCGATCTGATTTTCTGGTCTTCATCATGGCTATAAACAAAAAGAGATAACAATTTTTTATATTGTAGCCCTCATGAAGACCTGAGAATCAAGTTGAAACATAGGCGTGAATAAATAATATTTTGTTTATTTATGTTTTGTTTTTTTGCTGACAGCACCTTCTGACCATCTTCTGCACTTATAGAATCTACGGTCAACCATCTACACCTGATTATGGGACTAAAATATGTTCTTTTTGGAACAAAAATATGCTAGAGTGGTGAAATATTTAAATATATGTTGAAAATAATTAGTTTAAAATTGTTAAAATATCAAAAAATTTACCTAACAATCATAAACGACCATATAAATGGTTTATAAAAAATGTATTAAACATTGAAATCTTATCACTTTTATAAGTACTTATCTCACAAGTACGTTTACCATACGGAGCTAATTGATTAAAAATAAGTTGTCAATTTTTTTGCAAGAAATTTGCGCAGAATTCATTTTTTTCTGTAGTGCTTTTTTAAATTTAAAAAAAAAAACTTATTCAATATAAAAATTTAAATTCAACAACAAAGATTCGTGAGCAGTGATAAGATATGAATTTTCTTATTTATTAATTATGAGAGATAGTTGACCGTGGATGATAAATGAGGAGAAGATGGTTGGGGGTGCGGTCAATGAAACACAAATAAGTATGACTAACTTATTTTAATGTGCCGACGTTTCGGCTAGAGTTTCTAGCCTTCTTCAGGGCTAAAAACAAAACAAGATAACAACCACAGTAAGTATAGAAAAATAAAAAAGAAAAAAGAAAGTATAAACAAAAAAATTTTACACAAACAATGAATAGTTTTACAAGATAGAATTAATAAGATAAAGTGATGAGAGAAGCGGGAAATAAAATATAGACATAGGTAATTGAAAAAGTGGGTACAATAACTTAATTAAGCAAATGAAATAAAATTAAAGTTATATAATGTAAAGAAGTATGAACATATTAGTTATTATTAATTTAAAATTTAAATATGGAAAGAAAAAATATTTTTCTTTATGGAAAGAAAAAAAGTTTCTTATTATTTAACTTATTGTAGTTTAAAGTAAGAATTTATTCAACATTAAGATTTATTAATTATTGCTCTCAGACCTTAATATTCTTTCAGGGTTGATGTTAAAATGTATCCTTAGTAGTCCTTGATCATCACATCTTAAAGGCCTTGCCAAGATTTCGAAATTTTACAGTCGTACAATCAATCGAGTTGTTCAGTAATTAGTCAACTTCAAACTCATTACCGTTAATGAGTTTTTAACATGACATCAAAGTCCCTGAACTGTCTTTGAAGTATACAGAAGTTGGCAGATTTTAATCAATAGGAAAATATTGTCCTTATTCTAATTCAGAGACACTGGGCTTATTAAACCTTTTTTTTAAATTTAATTTTCAATTAGAATTAATTTACTCCTTGACATTATTTTACGTAAATAATTTATATATTAATTAATGGATGTTGTTTTTATTTTTTATAATAGTTTTACTTACAATAGAATTTGAATATTATTTCTCTTATTTGGTTGAGTGATTTTTAACAGAGTAAACAACCCAAAATATTTTTAAAAAATAAATAAATAATTTTAATTAATTGATCTAATTTCATTATTAGCTATTTCTACTGTTTATTTTATGGTGATGAATTCGTCTGTGTTTATGGACGTTAAAGAAACGAATATCAACATTGTTCCTGCCAAGAATACAATAGTTAGAACAAAATATAACGAAGTTGTATAAATACAATATCTAAGTGATCGGGGGAAATCGGTCAATCTCAGCTTTTTCCTATTCAAATGCCAATCTTTTTTTCTTCTTTTTCTCTTTCATTATTTCATCAAACTTTTTACTACTTTGTATTGATCCATTATTTTTACAGCTACTAATGAGCAATAGTTATTTATTTATTGATTTTTACAACTGCATTACATAACAATACATCCAGTAAATATTGGTGTTACACTAGCATGATACAGACCTGAGAAGAAAGTACCTATTGGTATCACTCAAATTTAATTTCTCTAGGCCTTGAAGTCATCCTCCTAGGATTGTTAGGAATAGAAGAGGAAGCAAGATTAGGAATTAGTAGGTTTGGGTTGTTAGAGAATTGAGGATGGGGATTCAAATTTATTCGTTTCTCTAGATGTAGTTCTAGGTAGCGGATCCGTTCGACAAGGATCAAGAATTATTAAATATTACTCTAGGACAGCAAGCCATGAATTTTTAACGAAGGGTAAAGGTGATTTGATTAGATTTATTTTAATTCTCCGACTTTTACATTATTCTTCAAGATTTGGGGATTCAATTAATGTTGTTATAGAAGTAAGCAGTGTTATAAGTATTTTAGAGATTTGTTTTTTAATTTTGCCCTCGGTAGCGGGTCTGTTCGGCAAAGATAATTAAAGTATTAAATACTCTAGGACAGGAAGTCATGAGTTTACGACGAAGGGTAAAGGTAGTATGATTATAATTTATTTTTCAAAACCTAACTGATATGACCAACGTTTCCTAAACTTTTTTGTCACGGAACCCTTCTTGTACTAAAAAACAGTCGCTGCACCCTAATTGGACCAAAAATATTTTACGGCACCCTTGTCAAGCTGAAAAAAAAATGCCAAAAAATTATGCTTAGAGCGATTAGATATGTAGGAAAAGAAGACAAAATGGTGTCAAGTAAATTCTGAAATGTAATGTATATTTTCTATTTAAGTTTTTTCATTTTTTTTTTCTGTGGCATTCGCTTGCAGCACTTCTAGAATGCACAATTGGAACTTCTATTAAAGACCACGTTGCCAATCAAAATCGTTTGAGTCCTTTTAAAGATAATCAGGAAAAAATTAAAAATCGATTCTGTGAAGTGCGAACTTCCTGTTTGTCGATTTTAACGAAAATTTGTTGTAAAATTCTAGGCACACACATATCCTAAATATGTAAATTCCGTTTCGTACGAATTTTCATTTTTAAGTTAGACTGTTCACTCACAGAAATCGAAAACTCCAATTCGAAATTTAGCACGATCGAAATAGTTTCCCTTACTATATACTCCATTTAATGGTACGTAAAAGTAAAAAGCCTTCTGTTTAACTTGATACAAGATTTTAGTTAATATTTTACTCTTGCAGCTTGAAACTAAAAAAGATTAAAAAAAAAAAAAGATATGTGAATTAAAATATGTACGAAATTCAAATGGGTTTGTTGTTGGGGGGTCAAATTGTTCCATTTAGTATTGTTGGCAACAAATGGGATAACCTAACATTGGAAAATCTTGATTATTTTACGACTTTTTATTTCAAAGGATATGTTTAATGAGGTTTATAGTTCATCATAATATTTAACTTCTCACTTTATATTTACAACATTCATATCTGAATACATCTCTGTATTAACATGAGATTTATTTTATAATTAATATTTCTTCCCCCTATTTGAACGATTATTCTTCTCTCCTCAATTATCTCTCTCTCTCTCATACGCAAACACAAGAGAAACAACAGGAAAGGTTTTATAATGTGAATAACTGTACAGTGAGGTTTCATAACTGCTCATTTTTTAAATATTTTTTTTTTGATTTCCTATTACGATTAGATTCTCCATCGGTTAACAGATGCCGATACCCGATATTCGTAGATAATATATCTAAAGTTTAATTGTCCGTTAGGGAATCTGTTGGACAATTGGATTTGTGTTTGCTGTATTACCATCAGCTTCCGTTTGTCTGTTGTTAGACCACGACGTCATGTATCAGCCATATATCGTGTCCATATAAATCCTCATAATGTAGTACTATATTCGATGGAATATCCTTCGGGTATTCCCTTTATCGAACAATCGAACTGCGTACTTGAATCAAAATACATTGTTTAGATATTTTGTTTTAAAACCTTCTGCCTTTATGAATGGTTTCATTCTGGTAAATATTAAAAAAAAAATTTACTGAACTCTTGAGAAAGCTATAAACGTCAATGCTTTTTATTTATTTTTTTTCAACAAAACTTCCTATAAATATTTACAATGTTGACAGAAATATGATAAAAAGGAATGGACTGGTGCTTGACTTTTAATGTGTGTATATATATA
>NW_027112063.1:335260-336979 GCF_000696795.3 Halyomorpha halys
ATGAAGGCATTTACCAAAATATAATGTCATGTCCGTTTCAGGTAAAATCAATGAATATTATTTCTGAAATTATTAAAATATATTTAACAACAAAACAGTCTGTAATGTATTATATATTCTGAATTTAGATTATATATTTTTGCTTAACGCGGATCTAACTGTTAGATATTTTCACTTAAACCTGATTAACAAGAAGTAAATTAATTAGAACGGAATTAAACCTTACCAAAATGTAACGAATTTAAAAAAAAAAACATCCCATTTACAGTTTCACATATATTTTCTTAATAATTTAAAAATAGAATTTAATATTCTCGGAAACAGAAAATTCAAATCAGGTCTAAAGTTAAGCTGGTTCGTTGCATCCTTCACTGGTCTGTTATGCCTTTGTAGTTTTTCTTACTCAAGACATTAAAATTATTTCTTATAACTCGTGAGTCTATAAGTTAAATAAAATAATACTGTGCGTTGGTTGTTTAGTAAATTATTATTATTTTTTAAATTATAATACTACTTTGCCCATTACACGGAAATCCTTCACGTGTATTACCTTATCACGCTATCCAGGATCTAAGCCCTATTGGACATTTATTGTATCAGTTTTCATGATAAATAAAAAATAAATATCAAGTTTTAAAAAAATATTTTTAAATTAAGGGCTATTTCAGTGGGAGGTTGGTGGAAAGAACCTTAGGAATTTATTTTAAATCTCATCAGAAAGATTTCACGTCAAATTCCTGACGTAATTAACGCAAGGAGACATACCCCTTTTTTTAATTCGAGGAGGAAAAACTTTATTAAAATACAAAGTTGCTAGTCACACAGCATACTTATTTTAGTCTAATCAGACGATTATTTTAATCTTACGATAAATAAGCCTAGCCAGGTATACAATAATAATTATAAACATTAGCAAGATATAACACAAGAACATAACTTTCTCCCCCTTTTTTCCTTTTCCTCCTTCTTTTTTCCCTTTTCCTCTTTTTTTTCTTTTCCTTCTCTTCTTTTTCCCTTTCATATTTTGGTATCAACCAAAACAAGGTAATTTTTTAAACAATTTATGTCTTTTGACCACTTTATTCTGTTATATTATACTGTAGAAATATATATTATTCGTTTATTGAAAACAGAACAAATAATAGTGTGCCTTCATTTTGTAATTTTTTTTCTCAGTCTGTTGTCCGTTATTCAAAATGCAAAGTTCCGAAAAATAAATAGATTTTACTAAAGAAACCATCATTTTCTAAAATAATAGATCTAAGCTGTGTATGAGCGTGAGTTTTTTAACAATATTTTTAAATACTATACTCCTGTAGAATAAAATGAGGGTAGTTAGGACAATTAAAGTGCGGTCAAAAGGAACAGAAAGTAGGTAAAAACTATTTATTTTCCGACGTAAATGTTCTATGTTTTGCCGATTTGGCCAGAAGCAGATACCTATCCTTCCATGATAAACTTTCTAACAACCTAAGCCCACTTGTAACTAATCTGGCCTCTTCATTATCTGATAATCCTCCCAGGTGTCTGAAAAGAAGACAAGCTCCAAATATTCTCTATAAATGTTATTGGAGTTCTGTTAGTTGGAAGATTCTTTACAAGTCTGTATCATACCATTGTATAACTAAGATTAAATTTACTTCATGTATATACTTTAATACAATTGTAAATATCAATAAATATATCAAAGAAAAAAATAGTTGATACAACTTATATATA
>NW_027112063.1:337029-343976 GCF_000696795.3 Halyomorpha halys
TGGGGAGCGGCATCCTTCACGAAAAGGAAAAAAACTACAATCTTTTCAAAATAAAGTCCTAAGAATCGCAGTTAATGCTCCACTCATTATCCTTAATTACGTGCCCTAGTCATTTGATGATTTAAACTCGAACGTTATATGTCTTTGCGTTTCTCCTCACACGGTATACTCCGATTAAAAGATTGAATACGTAAATTTTCAAATTCAAATTTTCACCTGACCTTTTTTTTTCCAAGTTGCAATGTGCTTCATCCGACGACTTTATACAAATTTATTTCTTCGGTCATATATTTATTTGATAATTGGGACCTGATTGATAAATTAATAGATAGTTTAAACTAGAGATAAATTGAAAACGTGAACTAACCCTCGATATATACTATTATTCATTTCTAATTTAGCTCCATCATTCTTTTTTTCATTTATGGAAACTCCTATTTTCCCCATTTTTCTTTCCAATCTGTTCTTTCAAATTTTACTGCCTTAATAGATGTTTGAGGTTTTTCTATGTAAAGCCATACCCAAGCGTCTGTATCACTTTATTGGAACTTGAATGATTAAGCTCGGCTCTTTTCACCATAACTTGGAGGGGAATGTTGAATAGAATTGTTAAGAATGGAATCGAATCACCTTGCTAACTCCTGATTCCAATCCCAAAGGTTGGGCCAAATATTCATTTATTTTGATCCTGCTGACACATTTTCTCAATGTGAGTGCGATAAGTTGGATTAACTGTGATGGAATCATGTATGCAACATATACAAACTTAATTTTTCTTTTAAAACGTTTACCTGAATAATTTTTCCCTATATCAAAAAAGAAACATTATTGTTATTTTATGTTTTAAAAAATAAGTGATACTGTTATGTTTATAAATGAATAAAAAAATGATCAAGTAAGTAATCTATTTATTTTTTTTTTTCTTAATATAATTAATTCATAAAAATAACTATTCAGTGCTCTTCATAATTCCAATTGTTCAAAAAAAAATTTTAACAATTTTTTTAGTGTTTTCTTTTTCGAAGGTTAATGTTTTTTTTTCCTCTTTGGGAAATTAATTTACCTTCTTATTATAATTTATTTATTCGAAAATTTTCACATTGGTGAAACAATCTTACTGTCCATCTTCAGAAGTCTATTTTAAAAAAAAAATATATATAATAACAAAGATTTTTCTTATGGATATGTTTATAGTTATAGCCAATTTTTTTTAATATTAGGCTTATTTCGTTTATGTTCTGTTCAATTTCTGATCGGAATTTTGCCATTATTTTATAAAAACTATAACTAAAACATATTTATAATTAACAATAGTCAATATATACATATCACTACATTTTTAATATTTTTATGTAGTTAATTACCATTTTCACACTTATGTTCTCCTCATGTTTAATATGTAAATTAATTTCCCGAAGAGAAACCTTCGAATTCCTTTCGTATTCATCCAATATCCTTCGTAAAATCCTCAATGCTCCTTACTTTGTCACAAATAAAATCATTCATTAATACCTTAATGTTCCCTATGTAACTGATCTAGCCCGAACCAGATATCACTCCATCCATTATAAACTCCCTAACCACTCAAACCCCCTAGTTTCTAACCTTGCATCCTCTTCCATTCCTGACAATCGCCTCGGAGGCGCCTGAAAAGAATACGAGACCTGTTAATGTAAAACGTCATTAGAGTGCTGCCAATGGGTAGTTTCTCTACACGCCTGTAACACTCCAATTTAACCGAGATAAGATTTAATAAATATATTATAATGTACAGTTGTAAATAGTAATAAATAAATATTTTTAAAAAAAAATTCCCGAAGAGAAAAAAAAAAACTGAAAATCTTTTTAATTTTGGTTTTTAATTATCTATTTGATACATGAATTTGAAAATGTATGAAGTGATTTATATTTTCACAAACGCTGGACATTGTATTTTTGGTTAATGTTTATTTTAAAAATATATATTTTATATATTTATAGTATCTAATTCTTTTTTATTATTACATAATTGATTAAGTGGAAGTTGAAGTGAAGTTTTTAATTAACTGTTGTGAGTAAGATCGGAATAGAATCTTCTGGTTATATTTAGGTAAATACTATTAATATTTATTTTGATATGTATGCACGTTTCTATCCGCTTGGGGACAGTAATTAACTGTTTTGAATTCTCTTATTTATAATATAATAAAGAATGAATGAATTATAAAGAATGAATGAATTATAAAAGAAAATTAATAAAACCTAAAATCAACATTAAAATGGAAAATAATACTTAATCTATTTTGACTAACTGTTGGCATATCTAATGTGGTATTACTAAAATCGTAACAAAATTTTATGGTCTTCGACAATAAGGAAAATCATTTTTGATCGAAAAGATTTTTTTTTTTTTTGCTTTAAGGAAAATCTGATAACAATAAATCCAAACGGAATAAAGTAACCGAGTACAAATTGAAAATTTTAATATGAATAGTCCTCTCTGGATAGTTGGTACATTTATTTAGCTATTAGCTTCAAAGTTAGGGGTTTTTAATTTACTTAAAATATTCAAATTATATAACTTCACTTTATCCGGCCGAAATCATGGTTTATTCACTACATACGTTTGATGTGACTCTTTAACTTTGAAAAGTATTTATTATATTTCTTCCCTCTTATGAGTATCACTATAGTAATTAAGATTTTTTTACATTAATATACGATATTAATTTGATTAGATTTTCTTTAGCTGTTGATGTGAGATGTGCTATCTCATGCATTAACTTATGTGATCATAAGTTTTTCTGCCCAGATGCTGCCTAATGAATTGGCGAAATATTGATTGTTTCTCCCAATATTATGAAGCAATTCTTGTTTCTTATCTTATGTTTAGTGTGACGCCGGGATATAATTTATTAAATAGTAGATACATACTATTTACTATATACTTCGGTATATAGGTATATACCAAAGTATAGGAAGGTCGGTTGTTCTCGGCGGTCACGGGAAAGTAGAAGGACGGAAGGAAAAGAAATTAATCTGCCTAAGAGGGATGAAGACGATAACGAATCTCAATATAATAGGGTGATGAATGACTCTATCGAAGGCAGCTCCTTGGATTATTATCCTTGCATCATTCTGAGAGTTGGTTAGTTTTTTGGCGTGATTTATTAGATAGGGTGATTGGTGGTCATCACTACGCCAACCATGGGATTAATATATAGTTTATTTCCCCTCTTTTCTTTCCGGGTTGTCAGTAAAGTTTAAAGTAGTGTTTTAATGAAATGATGTTTACATTTTTATATGTGAAACTGAAATAGATTCTTTTACACGCCACACAGTGCTTCAAGTATATGGAGTTTGTGGACAAAAATCTGTAGTTAATGAACTATTGCAAGAAACTTCTGTAAGATTACCAACATACCCAAATGGGTGAAGAGGGTGACTGGTTAATAATAATCCGTCAACGATGGGATGCACAGCTAGTTAGTTTTCAAAGATGAATACAAATTCTTTCTTTTCTGTAAATAAAACAAATTATACTTAGTAAGTTATGCAAATTACGGCAAAAGACAGACATAATATAAGGGTTCAAAATATGTAGATATTGGGGTAAAAAAAATAATTAGAGCTTCAAAATAAAAACAATAATAATTATATTAACACAATATCCAAGGTTAGCAATGCTATATCCTAAATAGAAATTCCAAACTAAAACCAGAAACAACTGTTCTTATATTTAAAACAATCCTCAGGCCACTCACTGCTGATGTACGGCTGTGAAGTCTGGGGAGCGGCATCCTTCACGAAAAGGAAAAAAACTACAATCTTTTCAAAATAAAGTCCTAAGAATCGCAGTTAATGCTCCTTGGTTCATAAGAAATAGCCAATTGCATCGCGAATTACAAGTGGAGTCAATAGAGGATTATATCAAAAAACGGTTCATGAAGTTCCACTCCCAGTTGCCGACAATAAAAGGAGCAGTGACCTACAACCTGGGAAACCCAGCCTCAACCCGAAGAATGAAGCCCAGACTGCTGTAGGACATTCTTTTATAAATTTTTAATAAATATAAAATTAATTCATAGTAACACTACCTCTATTTACATATTATTATTATTCATTTTATGTATTCATTATTTTTTTTTCTCTCTTCCCTTTTTCAAATTAACTTGTTTCTTTTTACTATTAGAAGACAATTGTTTGTTTTATTTAAGTGTACCAATATCATTATTTTTTGTTATTAATTTTACTTTCCTCTAAGAAGCATTATTCTGATCTATTTATTTTCTTTTAATAAGAACATTGTATATAGTTAGGGGTGTCATTTGTATGACTATACCCCCTCATAATCAACTGTTAAAAAAATATATAATATAAGTTATATCAACCATGTAAGACCCACCAGGCCGATCTGGTATAAAAATAAAAAAATAATAATAAATATTAATACAAAATTACAACAAATCATCAAAGTATGAACCTGACGTATCTAATTCTAAATTTGAAATAAAATCGTTTAAACTTTCATTCCAAATGTTTGAGACATTAAAAAACCTTCAATATATTATTGAATCAATATATTAATCAACTTTTTTATGTTTTCTTGATATACTTCTCTGTGAAGCAATGAAGGAATCATACATGATAAGGAGATACCTCGTTAGATCCACACAAGTATTTGTCCTAGACGATTTGCGAGTGTGTTCAAGTCTATTTTTTCGAAATATCTCGTGCATAGCTTTTTCTTTTTTTTTTCAGAGCATTCCATAAAATATTTTTTTTGTCAGCCACGTATAGAAATTTGAACAGATGATGTTTTTTTTCTCAATATAATCAGGCTGTATAAAAAGTAAAACGAGCCAATTTTTCAAATTCAATTCAAAATTCGGTGGAACCTTTCCCGTTTGTTTTTAGTTGCTACTCACCAAAGTTCGAAAAACCTTTTAATAACGGCATGAACCTCGTCAGAGCTATTTTCTAAGTTGAAATATTCTATTGAAAATTTCATGATTACTTCTTTCTTTCGCTCGGTAGGGGTGGAGCGCCAGATGTTGAAAATATCGGCGTTTGTTTTCGAAATTTAGGAGACTAAAAAAATTTTTATTTTTTTAAATTTGGTTCAGGATAGTCCAATAAATAATTCTACACCTAAATCTCAACAATGGTTTTAGCTTTTTTGAGAAAAATAATTTTAAAATTAAGAAAAATTAATATTTCGTTATATTTGTTTGAATTAAGGTTTTAGTTGGTTTTTTTCATAAAGAAGAGACGCATACGGGAAGTGAAACAAATTGTAACTGATTATGTGGTTACTTCAAAAGGAATTAGTTCCTATAGTTTAACATTTATATGACCTCACAGGAAAATGTAAGAAGTTTAATATATGTGTACATCAGTAGTCTGCTCAGGATAGTTTTAGTAAAGGATTAGTTTAAAAATCCCAATTGTAAATAACTCATAAAAAAATATTTTGATTTTTGTCCATTGAACGATGCACTGTGTGCCAATTTAATATCTTTGACTACTGTGCAATATGTATATTTATCTACGAGTGGTCATGGTAGTTCTGCTCTAGGGAAGTACCAATCAAGGAGAAAATCTTATTAGGTAAAAGAGTGCCAACTCTGTCAATTGCATCAGTTATCTTAATGTCTGGTATCATCAATAACATTGGACTTCCTCTTTAAATACTATAATTTAATCTAAAAAAAATAATAATATTTATTAATATTAAATCAATATAGGCTTCCTCAGTTAAATCATTTCGCATATTTACATCACCACCATTACATAACAACCATACTAATTAAATGGAAGTATAGAATAACAAGACACCTAAGAATATAACAGATAGTATAAGTATATAAATAGTATTAAAGAAAATGCATAGTGTAAAATTATTAGAATATAGTAATATTAAAGTTAAGAATGAAAGAATAAAATAATATAGATATGGAAATAAACTGAAAAAGTATATAAGAAAATTGGAAATTATTTAAAATTGAAGTAATATGACAAAATATATACGTAATTAATTAAATATGTAAGTAGAATAACAAAATTAAAGAAGTAGATATAAATTTATATTAGCGTGCAGTAGTAAGTAATATAAATAAGAGTAACTACATGTGGTGAACATGACTAATAAAATAGGTGAGGGAGAAAGAACAAGGAAAGAGATAAAAGATGGTAGAAAAGAATGAAAGAAAACATGGCAGGTCAGAACAGACTGGAGGCAGGTCCAACACCAAGTACAACTAGATCAGTGGGCCTATCATGAGTTACAAACTGCTCTAGAGGAAATGAGTAGTAAGGTTCACTGACCGCACCCCCAATTATCTATATATTTTTTTACTAAATTTGAAATGTTTATACATTTAACTTAAATTTTACTTTTATGTGTGATAGAAAAAAGAGAGACAATTTTTATAATTTAAATAATGAAAAATTAAACAAATTTAAAGAACAATAAAAAACTATATAAAAATAAATTAAAATGTATAAGGGAAGAAATGATAAATAATAAAAAGGAAAAATAAATCATGCATAACTTATGTATAAATATAGTTATAACTTTAGTACGATGCAGACATTTTTATGTGACAATTAAAAAAAAATATTTATATTGTAAAATGACTATTTATATTATTAAAAAAAAAATAAAATAAAAACTTGCTGTCACAAACCACAAGTGTGACTACTCGGGAGTCTTAGCGGGGCGGGTCCGTCGGAGAAGGATTGTCTTTATTTTTGTGTTATGATCTCCTCTTGTGAGATTGTGACATGTTGTACATCGACCAACCTACTCGCTATAATTGTCAGTTTCAAAAGTCAGATAAGTAAGGCTACCATGGAGGTTTCATGCCGTTTTTCAATTTCAGGCGCTTTTTAAATATTTCTCGATTTAACTATCTTAAATTAATTATGAGAGATAGTTGACCGTGGATGATAAATGAGGAGAAGAT
>NW_027112063.1:344312-352255 GCF_000696795.3 Halyomorpha halys
TATTATCTTATGGTTGTTATCTTGTTTTGTTTTTAGCCCTGAAGAAGGCTAGAAACTCTAGCCGAAACGTCGGCACATTAAAATAAGTTAGTCATACTTATTTGTGTTTCATTGACCGCACCCCCAACCATCTTCTCCTCATTTATAACTATCTTAAAGTTTTCTCTTCCCGTTTTAAGCTAATATTTCAAAAGTGATATAGGACCGTCGCTCCCTGGAGGTCTTAGTGGGGCAGGTCCGGTGGGGAAGGATTGGCTTTTCTTTTTGTATTATGATCTCATCTTGTGAAATTGTGACATGTTGTACATCGACCAACCTACTAGCTATAATTGTCAGTTTAAAAAGTCAGATATGTAAGGTTACCATGGAGGTTTCATGCCGTTTTTCAAATTCAGGCTCTTTTCAAATATTTCTCGATTTAACTATCTTAAATTTTCCTCTTCCCGTTTTAAGCTAATATTTCAAAAGTGATATAGGACCGTCGCTCCCCGGAGGTCTTAGCGGGGCAGGTCTGGTGGGGAAGGATTGACTTTTCTTTTTGTATTATGATCTCATCTTGTGAGATTGTGATATGTCGTACATCGACTAACCTACTCGCTATACTTATCTGTTTGAAGAGTCAGGAAGGAATAGCTATTAAAGATAAACCTGGGTCTTCTATAAGTGTATGAGGCAACCCAATGAAGTTGGGCAGTACAAAATTTTTATTAAATTGTTTTTCTCTCCACAATAAACTATAAATTCATTAACAAAATAATCATCAATCGTTATATATACATATGTTGCAGCTACGGTTCGATATAGATACATTTTTTTGTAAAATAAGATCCATACTCAACTACTGACAGAACATGGACCGTCCAAACACTACTTTAAGAGATTTCGTAAAACTAACACTGATTTCTGTAATTGCGATGGAACAATTCCACAAAATTTCAATCACTTACTTTTTGACTGCACTCTGTACGATCAACAAAGGTTCAATTTAATAAAAACTGCATAACGCAGGGGGATACTTGGCCACTTAAGCAATCTGAAATCTTCGGAACATTAAAAAAAGAGCTCGTGCACTTTATCTCTTATATAGATTTAGCCCAAATGTGATCATATATACCCCAATTGAACCGTTTGAATAATAACAATCAATTTAATTATGTTTTGTCCTAGTTTATAGTAAATTCCCACATCTCTATTGTATTTATATTCATTTACTTTGTTATCTATATAGTTTTAATTCTTATGATCTACTTTATGAAATAATTAGTTTCCCTCTCTAACCACATGTTCTATTTGCTTCATTTTAGTTATTTTATTTTATACTTTATTTGTGTATTGTTCTGTTATCTTTTCTTTTAATATATTTAGTAAAGTACTATAACACTTTCCAATGTTAAAACCACATTACATAAAAATAGTATTCACATAGAACAGCCGGTTCCACATGGAACCGTTCATGAAATGTACGGTAATGTAAAAATGTACATTTTTTTAAATAAACTCCTCTTGTAGAGTTACTACGCAAGAGAAAAATCACATATGACTGTCAGAGAAATGGTATATCCTTTAAAAAACATATTATCCAGTTTACAGTATTAAATTCCAACAATTAAATTAATAGCAATAAAAAAAAAATCGTTGTGGCTATGAAAAAATAATTTCTAATTCGGAATTGTTTCATAGGCATCGGGTACTATTAATACTGGTTTTCATATTTAATATAGAAAAGCTAAATCAATTATAATTATTTACGACCGTCCTGCCATTGAAGCTTTGTGGTTCTCGCTAACACATAAAATAACTTTCACATATTTTTGTTGTTTGCAGACATCCGAAGAAGATTCCCTGCACCAATAACGCTGGTTATCCCTAAGTGCAACATCCGAGTACTTTAGCTATCCATTTCCATCCTTTTTTATTAGCCCTTGGGAGAGGGAGGGAAGAGGCATCGTTGAAGTGGTCTCGTTTTTGGAAAGAGCTCTCTTTCAGTGAACCGTTTATTTTTACGATTTCCTCTTATGTAGGGTTCATCTGGGCTTTGTTTTTGTAGTATTCAGGATTTTTTTAGTAATATTTTTAAAAACAATGATATTAAATTCAGTCACTGAAATAAATGTTATTATCACATCACGTCACATCAATCTTTCTTCAGTGTCAATATCTCTAATAATGAATGACTAATGAATCTCAACTATTGAATCTCACCAATATAATTCAATATTTACATTATAATTTTAAACTGCCCTAGAGTAGTGTACTGTCCCTATTAGAGTAGTATATGTTGAAATGTTGATGTGTGATGATTTGATTTGCATTTAGGTAATCTTATATTTTTTTTTTCTTCAGATGATAAAGTTTGTAAACACAATAACATAATAATATACTCAGTATTCTGCCAGGCATGTTGCAATAATATTGCATAAACACCAAAGCAAAACATTAACTTTGATAATTTCTCTAAACAGCCACGATATTTTTTATAAAGTTCATTCACACCTATTATATTAATAGGTAATTATTAATAATTAATTTACTATACTTGGTTGTATATTTAGAGACCAAACATACCTTTATAATTCCAGAAGAATCGATCTAACTCCAAAATTTTGAGACTTATTGTTTAACAGAGAATATCTGAAGGTTTAAGAAAAATAGTAGAAAACCTACAATTTTTTTTTTAAAAATAAACAACTTTGCAACAACGAATTGGAAGGTATAGTTCTCCCATTTCCCTCACATGTCGTTCTCACCTTTCACTTAGCAATACGAAAATTATAACGTGAATTGAGAAATTTCATGTCCTAAGGAGCAGTGTAACCTACTTCTACGGTAGGCATCATATATTTCGTTAATGTAAGCAGATTCATTTTTCCATATATGAAAATATTCCTTAGGCTTCGGGAATTTTTTGGTAAAATATTTGTTTTATTTTTAGATTTACCTAAAATTTGAATGTTTGGATTTTCCAAGTACCTAAATCTAAGAACATTTTTAACTAAAAAAAAAAACTATATTATTTATAAAACGATTTCTTTGTACGATGATATTACAAAAAAAAATTTGGGTTGTTGAATCGAAATTTACCTAAATTTTTGGTGTGAAAAATCTTCGAGAAAAATTCACTTAAGTCATTTAAATATTTTAATAATCCGTTTGATTATTTTTATAGATATAATTATAATAAATTTTTTAATGTTTTTATTTTTTAATTTGATTTTGTCTTGAAAAGTTGTTTTAGTCCTATGTAACAAAGCAGATTTTTTTCCTATTTATTTATTACAAATTACAACTATAGTTACATAAAAACACACATATTTGTAGCAGTCTAATCATATTTTTACACTAAACGTGCTCGAGGCCATCTTCTTTTCAGAGGCCTTGGAGGAAGCAAGGTTAGAAGCTAGAGGGTTTTGATGGTTAAGGACTTTATAATAGAAGGATTGATATCTGGTTCACAAAGCAACTTAAAATTACATCTGTACCGTTACAACCTATCAAGGAAGTATTAATGCTAGACCAAAGGTTGTGCAAAGAGGTAGTTTGGTCAGAATCACGCTCGATCACCACATTTTTACCCAGATAAGGAAAGCCACTTTATGATGCAGGGTGGACCCCAGAGGGCCCCTGAACCCTCAGGGCTGACTAATGGCTACAGTGACACAGAAAATAATTATCTGCCACAGCCGGATTTGAACCCGGGTCCTTAGAGAGAGAGGTACAGAGCCTTATCACTGGACTACTCACTACAAATGAAGTAATTTAAGGATGTTTTATCTCCCAGAGTCCATTGGTACATTTAAACAACGTTTGGAATGTTTAAATTTTTCACTGCATGAATCCCTGCCAACCATCCGAGTATTCTGTAATACTGAGAGTTCAGTCCACAGGGCAGGGTTATAGGTTTTGAGGGGGATGATACAAGGGGAGGGGCACTTTAATTATAGTAAGATGACAAGGAGTGCCATGTACTGGCAAAAGAAACTACTAGAATTGGTGCCACCTATAGAAGAAAGGGCCAAGCAGAGCTAATCCCTTACAATTGGATCCTGAAGACTCTTCAGAAACCTCTGGCCTACTCTCACTCAGTTACTAGTCCTATACCAGATATGTCCAGCTAAGTAAGTAGGGAGCAGAGCACTGGGAACAGCCCGGAGGTCGGCATATCAGCATCAACACCACAGATCATATATCACGTATCCCTTCTCATATGGGGCTCACAAGAAGTATTTATCTCATCTTATACTAAATAAAAAATGGTGATCCTCACTCTCATCAACCCGCCTAATTGCAGCAATATCATTTCCCAACCATCTAAATTCACGTTGAATCACTAATATTATTAAAGTAACTTTGTCTTACCTCCTTCTCTACAACTTATTTCAGTTTATTTCTCAATATATTCGGAACTTTCTATCTTTCTTTTTTATCTTCAATCAAACCTCTTTTGAAATTGATTACTTTAAGTTGATTCGGGGATTACTCCTCTATAAACCAGCTAGGAACTGTATCGTCAAAACACTGAGTAAATAGATTAACTTTCACTAATTCGGATTAAAGTAAAAGTTTGTGTACATTTTTGTTTTATTATAATGTTCTTATCTGTAAATTTATGCTAAACAGTTTTGTAATAGTTTGATCTGCCATTGTTTTTTTTTCCCATTGACAAGGGGCAAGTTGCCGGAGGCTTGTGAAATATGCAAACTAGCGGCGGGGTCAAGTGGCAAGTTTCCCCGGTGGACACAACTCGCGGATGTTGGCCGTCCTAACACTTGTTCCCTGTATCGTTGACCTTGAAATATTTTTCTGCTTGTGCATATTTTCCCAAAGCTACACCCCCTTTAAGTTTGCCAGAATAATACCATATCTTAAACAATCTGAATATTCGGAGTTGGAAGAAGGATATTTTAATTGTGTTTACTCTAATACTGAATAATAAAAATATAATAAAAGATTGGTAATATGTAGGTAAAAAAATTTGTATAACCGTCATGTAAAATTGTAATGAATAAATGATAAATGCGTTTTAAATTGATGATTTTTAAAAGCAAAGGTTTTATGCAGTCTGTTCGGTATTATGTTATACCGAACAGACTGCATAAAACCTTTGCTTTTAAAAATCATCAATTTAAAATCATGACTAAATTTATTAATTTAAAATCATGTTTTTATAATTTATTTTTTGGTGTAATATACCCTTACGGTGGTGTAATATACCTATTAATGGAATATTCTTTTATCATTTTTCAGACCTGCGACCTGAAAAAATAACGTCCAAGTGGGTTATTTCGATTTTTGAGGAATAAAATTGCTTAAATGCAGTCAAAAAGCATTCGTATTATTGTGTGTGACCCACCAGTGATAATGAAAGGCACAAAATGGTTGGGAGAAAAATCGAAGATATATATCTTCTGAATTTTGGGTGAAAAAATATTAATACCATATCTGGTATTTTTCTTTCTACTCCTATCATCCTTAGTTAAACAACATGCCTAAATCGTTTATTGTTGGTTTGCTTCTACTGAAAGTATGAGGGTAAGTTTCAAATCTAAATTGAAATTTTAGTCATGATTTAGAGGCAAATAAAATTTTTAATTTTTATTATCTTGCATTCAATGAAAAAAAGTAGGTATAATAAGTTTGAAAGGAAAATATTGGCATTTTTCGTACTAGTAATATTAGATATTTATTTTTATTTTCTGCTAATTCTTTTTAAAATTGGAATCCTGTTTATTGAATCGATTGAGTAATAAATCGTATTTGTTGTTTTAAATAGAGAAAGCAATTTCTACATACCAATTAACTTTTTTTTCTTTTTTTGATTAAAAAATAAAACTCACAAGTATCAACAAAATTTAGAATAGGAGATTTTATTTTATTTATATACTTAGATAAGTTAAAATATAAAACTCAGACTTTTCCTTTATGCAAGTAGGCCAAAAAAGTAGAATATAAAAGAATTCAAACATCTAATGCTAAGTGCCTCTTTGATTGTAATAAACAAATTATATTTCGAAATTATTTTACTCAATTAAATTATTTTTTCACTATCTGAAACTTAATAGACTGTAAAATTAGAAATTTTAATTTATTAAAAAACAGCAAAGCGTCAGCAAAATCAATTTTTTTTGTAATCACCTACCCGGTCATTTCTGACATCCAGGGTGGAGTGGGATGTTTTAAAGGTTACCCACTTATTCTAACCAGAGCTGGAGGTCAAGTTCGTGGTGGTCCCACGTAATGAAAGTAATCCGTACCAGGCTGGATTCGAACTGGTTCCGCTGCAGTTACCAGGTTGCTTAGACAAAGCCTTAACCCCCTCGTCAACAATCGGCCTCTATTCTGTATGTTGAATTTCTTCCATTTCGTTTTCATTTCCCTCTTTCTATCTTAAAACTCGAGTTTATGTATTAATTATATATTCTTGCAGAGTTCGTGGCTGTGTGGATTCGACTTCTTTCAGGGTCAGTCAGTTGCAAATAATATCATTCTCCTTTTATCTATTAATGATCCATTATTAAATAGAAATAACAATTATATTAAATATAATAAATATGTGATAAATTCAATTTCCATGAATGTGAGGACAAAGGAGGTTATTGTTTTGATATTTAGCTTGAAGCTGCCCTGCTCTGAATAACAACGAATTCAACTGTAATATTTGGCCGGATCTCTAATGGTAAACCTCAAACCAGATGAATAGTCAAGGTGAACAAAGGTATGTGGAGATTATATGCTCTAAATTTGCAAAACAATAGCACGTAAAGCAGAATAATTAAGGCACAGCAAATAATTTAATGGGGCTATATTGTTAACATGAGTAGATAACTAAAATAGAAAAAATACTCATTACATAATAATAGCTATAATTATAACTGCCAAAGCTTTAAAATTATTATAACATTGGTAAAATCAACTATTTCCATGGCTCTGGTAGTTTATTTTAACCGATTTTACTGAAAGTTTTATAATTTTTTATTTTGTGATGATATATTCCGTCTTATATTTATGAACAATGGTAGTAGGGATCATAGAGCTCATTTACAGCATATTTACAAATATATAAATTTTATGAAATCAAAATAAGAAATAGAAGAAAAAATAATAATAATAAATAAATAAAATTAAACATAATGTAAAATTACATCTTAAACACAATCTTTTCTGCTTACAATATTCAAATTTTGCCTGTGGAGCTCCGAACCGAGCTCTTCTCCCTATTTATGAAGTAGGAAAGAGGGAATGATCAAGAGATCCCGGAGCTTTGTGTTTGCTGTGGTATAGAATTTTCCAACGGTGTCTCACAGGGCAGCGTTTTGTGTCCTGTCCCCTACATTCTTTTTACTGCAGATACTCCTCTTCATCCCGAATCATTTGCTGATGATACCATCACCCTTTCATCAAACAAAGACACCTTCCCGTTATCGAAGATTTGTGCAACAAGTGGCTAATAAAAGTAAACGCAGGTGCTATCCCGCAGTTCAGTTTGATTCCATACAATTCCTTTTTCTGACACAGTCCGGTATCTTGTTTTTTTTTTTTTTAGACAGAAGACTAACGTGGAATCCACATACTAAACTTAAAAGGCAAGAACATAACCAACGATATAGACAGTTATATGGACTGATCAGTAAAAAATAAAAAGCTTTCAGTAAAAAAACAAATTACTACTTTACAAAATAATAATGAAACCTATTTGGACTTGTGGACTAGAATTGTAGAGGACAGCTAAAAACTCTTAAGTTTTATAATTGATAATAATTTTATCAATGGTTATGATAAGCAGTGATACTCGTATACGAGAAATACTGTAAAATATAAATTAGTATTATTAAATATTCAAATAACAGACTGCACAATATATTCGATATATCTAAATATTAAAGCGCACCTAAATCTCTCTCTCTCTCTCTCTCTCTCTCTCTCTCTCTCTCTCTCTCTCTCTCTCT
>NW_027112063.1:352675-360466 GCF_000696795.3 Halyomorpha halys
AAAAAAAAAAAAAATATATAATAATAAAAAGGATTGAAGTGTTAAAGGTATAAACCCAAACAACTAGAAAAATAAAATATGAAACATCGGTGTTGATGATCACTGGTTTTTACGCCCTAAAGCCCTAACGAACAACAGTGAAATAATGTATTATATTTATAATATTTGCATTACATTCCCTCAAATACATCCAAAACAAAAATCAAAACCGTTGAATTGTGACATAGCTGATCCTTGCAACATATTGAATACTTTGTTTTGACATCAATTTCCCTGCAATGTTTCATTTGGCTCTAGAGGCAGGTCCCCTATCCATCATACCGAACGTGTCTCCATGTCTTATCTGACAGTTCTGCCAACCTCCACGTCTTCTCCTTTCAAATGGAGGTGTCGCCGGCAATGATCAATGCCGAGTTGGAAGCCTTAGTACAAGCAGTTCACGAATTCTCTTCGATTATTCTGAAAAGTTAGTGTGTTAGAATCATTTTGGTTAATTTACATGGGTTTAAAAAACCTAATAAGTATTGAAAAACTCTTTTTAAAAAATTTAAATTTATTAGTTAGTTTGTTATTGAAACAAGTTAATGAACACAAAAAAAAGTTATTTGATGTACCTGAAAATACAACTTTTTTTTAGATAATTTTTACCACCATTACTTTTATTTTATATTCAACTCCTTCTTTACAAGGCGTAGATATTATAATATCAAATTAAATTATTAAAAAATAATTATGATTACATAATAATCTCCAAGAAAATTTGTTGAAAGGAATAAAACACAAAATAAAGTATTATTCATTTGGCGCTCACACCACGAATGAATTACATTTGTTTAAACTTTAGAGGGGAACATCCGACACAAAGTTTTACTTACCTAGCGTGTTTGGTTGCTTAATAATTTGAAGGTCCCAGGCTGCCTGACCTTCCCCTACGTGGTTCTGGTGAGAGAATTATGGTTTAGAGAAAACCAAATACAGAACTAAAATAGTAAATATGCATTGAACAGTAAAATATGGAGGAAGGTCACTGAGGATTAGAAGTTATTCGAAGAGTATGTTGATATTCTCAAATTTAACTTGAAAAAGGGGATTGAATCAAACTTTAAACTGTCATGATAGTAACCATAAAATTAATCCGTTATCTTTTATGACTTGACTGCTGTATAATTACCCATACGTTTTGGAAACACCTGTCTAATCGTTCGATCTCACTAAACAATTATAGATCCACTTAGAAAGAGGAATACAATATTCGAAATTTAAATGAACTAAAAAAATACTATCCTTGAGAGGCACAAAATCGGACAAGATAAAATTATTTAATCAGTTAAATCAATGCCTAAAAGTCTGTTTGAACAAAGAAATGAATCGGCTAAGCATTTATAAATTATGACTTAATTAATTTAAGTCAGTATTTAATTTATTTATAAATTTGATTGTATATTTCCGAATTGTTGACACCTTTCTTTTGAATATTTTTTTTTTGTTTTATTAAAAAAGTGTAAAATAAAACTAGTTTTGCTGTGAATATTGCTTTTCGTTTCTGTGTAGTGTCCTATTCGTACTTGTTAATTATAATGTCGCCATTTCTAATTAATTTAAATTTGAGAAAATGTATTTTTTTTTTTTTAGTTGACTGCGCCACATGAATTCTCCTAAATAAGATGCCAGGAAATTCCAATTTGTTTCTCTCCTTTTATTTTCATATTTAGCTGATCCCTATCATCTTTCGATTTTTTGTGACTCGCTAATATCCTTATATTAACAAATTAATATTTATGCTTTCCAGTTTGGTGTTTTTAGACCATTCTGTATAAAATTCATGTATCCTTTCCATAAATGTGATACACTACTCGGATGAAGTCTTTTTATTTCTTCTAACAATGTGGATTCTAATCTGTACTTAACTAATTCCAAAAAATATTCTCGGCTAATCTCTCCGAAAACTGATTTTTGAAGGATTCCACACATTTACCGTTTCCCCAATACAAGTTTATTTTTTTCGATTTTCCATATACACACTTCATGAAGGTAATCATTTCAATCTACCGATTTGAGTTGAGATATTTTTTTTAAACAATATTTTACGCTTGCTAATTGATCACACTATGACAAAATAAAGTTTACTGCAGTTTTTAAGTCCCTATTCAGATGCTTTTTCTACAACATTGTTTGTAGTATCCCCAATTAATATTTTTACCAAAATAATGATTCATTTCAAGGTAAATTCATTCTTGGTAAAATTCCTTTATCCTGCAGCGAAACAACCTCCTAATCAACACTAACCACGCAATGTATGCTTTTTAATGTGTAAATAATGAGGTTATTTTTTAAAATAAATATCAATAGTTGTCTATAATAAAACAATGAACATACGTTTTAGTATTAAATAAATTATTATTTCAGAGTGACAATACTATAATTTACAAGTACTGCCTTCAAATCATCAAAATATAGATAGTATGTCGTAAAAAAAAATACCTATATTAATTAAAAATCACTGAAAATAGAAGTATCAGTAAATTTCGACACTGATAATACGTTTAACTGTGTGTGCATTCATTTCTGATGTAATTACAAAACTCATTTGGAACTTAAGAGTTACTAATTTTAACGTACGCCTTTCAATCTCTTGAAGGATGAAAAATTGTAATTTTTCTGAATTAGTTTGCCAATAGTTTATTATATATTTAAAAAAAATTAATAACAAACCTTTTAATATTTCTAAATTTTATAAATTACATTTATAAATGTATTCCCACTATATTTATGTATACAATCCAAGCCAGTAGCTAACATATATCTAAATTGGTGTCCACCATCACTCAGGCTACAGGAAAATTTATAGCACGGTTGGTTTCCTCATCCTCCAGTATAGTGGCTGCCTTCCAGAGATTCCAGTTCTTCCCCGAACTATAAATAACTATTTGCGTACTACAACATCACAACATATTAGTTTTATATGCTCGTCAATTTATATTTTATAAATCTATCCCCATTCCGTGGTAAGAAAATAAATTTTAAGTTTTTTTTTTTTCAATTGTGAAATTTGCCGTTCAGTATACTTTTTTAAAATATAAAATGGGTGTTGGATATTTCTTAAGATGCCTTATTTGTGTAATCATATTTTTAATTATCTATTTCATAGTATATTATAGTCGACCATGCTAAATTCAAGATAATCTTTTATAATAATTTGAAAATTTTATTAAAAAAGCTTCATCAAATATGCCCTTATATATAATGATAAAATCGTCAAAATAATCAATTTTTTGAACTATCCAAACAAGTTGATAAGCGTGAAATCTAATAAGATCATTCAAAACAGATCACTAATAGCAGATCTATTCTTTATAGATTTGCTGGACATGATAATGAGATATAATTTTTTTAGGGTTATTTTTATTATCATAAGTATATTAACAACTGTGCAGTCTGATTTATATGAATAGATAATGACAGTCAAAATCAGAAGGTCTCACTAGAATATCGCGAATCAATAAGTATGTATCAATAAGAAATTTGTTGCGTGTATGGATTAGTGACGTGAAATTACTGGTATGAATATGTAATAATATCGATATTTTTTTAAAGAAATCGATTGTTGCCTGCCATTTATACTGCAATAAATCATTATTAAAATTTGAATATCGACTTTCGATATTTAGAAATTAAATATAAGTCAAAAATAATATCTGAGAAATGTTGGTTTAATTTTTTTTTCATTCTTAGAAGTAATTTTTTCTTATCTGCTTTTTAATGAAAGTATTAATTATAAGCTCCGTAAGTATCACTCATAAATTATATTTTGTTTTCTTCGTTATTTTATTTTTTATGATGAGAAACCTTTTTTTATTTTCTCTAGTTCTCATTTGCATGCCGTATTCAAGAAACCTTATCTAATAAAATACTTTTATCTCTCATTTCCCTCTTTGAAATGCATAACGGATATCGCTCTTAAAAGTATTCGGCAGAAGCTGAAGACATAAAATTAGATACATAGCTAGAAAGGAAATAGGTTCTTGAAAATGTTATTCTAATAAATTAACAGAATGTTCACTCATTTTGGATTTGATTCTTTTCAAAAAATCACTAGTTAAATTCACTCATTTCTTTTGATCGATTTTATTGCTTTATTTTTTATTTAAACTGATTTTTTTTTTTTAACAAATTCGTTCAATAAAGAAAATGGATTTTTATTTTCTGTAACAACTTCGAATTTGACATGACGTATGACTGTTGTTAAAAATTACTATATAACATCATTTCTAACGACAAAAAAATGGGACTGCCTGTGCTGATTTATTAATAATTATAACAGAAAAAATATTATTTTTAATTTATAAATAAAATCTAAAATTTATAAAGTAATAAAATAGTAATAATAATTATAAAATGATTTATAAAATTTATTTTATTATGAAAAAAGTATAAATTTTATAATTATAATCAAGGAA
The DNA here is from genome assembly GCF_000696795.3 of Halyomorpha halys. Taxonomy (NCBI): domain Eukaryota; kingdom Metazoa; phylum Arthropoda; class Insecta; order Hemiptera; family Pentatomidae; genus Halyomorpha; species Halyomorpha halys. Next base: position 357,133 of record NW_027112063.1, read on the forward strand.
AAGGTATTATTTATCAATGATTATTTTTTATAAATAATACCTTTTGCCTGAATTGTTGCTTTTACTATACTGGGGTTACATTTTAAGGAATTATTTAGATTAATTACAAAACTAATGTGACAAACTAAAATTCAGAACTCATTTCTTCAAAATTATCCAACTTTTATCAGAATCTTTCCAGCCATACTACTTATGTGGTCCAGTCACAACTAAGCTCCAATCATCCAAGTAATCCTCGATGAAGATTAAAACGGAAGAGGGAAGTGACCTGTTTCAATTATTTCTTGGGAGTTCTGGCAGTGGTCAGATCCTCCCTCGGAGGGCATGAGTGACTGTGCGAATCGTGATGTCACTCAACCTCCATTGGCTTTCAATACCAGTGACGCTGCTAAGGCCAAAGCACTGATCTTGCTTTGCTTTTTTTTATCCCGGTGACAAGGGTTCTAGAGTCCCTAAGCTAAATTCAAATATCATTTTAATAGTATATACAATTTCTGTGTAAAAATCATTGACATGGCGGAAACGAAGAGCAAAAATCTGAACTGAAAATTGAAAACCTTAATAAAAATAAATAAATAAAAAGAAGTAAGAGAGAGTGATTTTTGTACCCATTTACATGTGCTTCATGGACTATTGATTTGCAAAAAAAAAAAAAAATGTAAAATATGAATTTAACATGCATAAAATGGCTTGGCCCAGCTAGTTAAGAATAAGCCCATTCTGGAGCAATGTGAAAAATATTGATCGAATCGGTTCTTGATTATTCGTCTAATTGAAGATAGGAACAATTCTTAATCGGATTTTTTGATTGATGAAAATATAATTAAATAAATAAAAACTCTTTTAAATTTGAGCTCACTGCAGAAACTTCAACTAACACAACAACAATTAGTGTGAACATAGGTGGGGGTTTCAGGGTGTGATGTTACTCAAAGTCTTTTTGTTCCTTTATTAAAGGAAGCTCTTTGGCATCACATTGCTCCACTTTTTCCTACTTTAGCCCTGTAAAGAGGACTATAGAAGGTGAATAGGGAGTGAGGGAAGGAATCGTCAACAGAAAATGGAAGGTAGAATAAGGAAGGTTGTGATGCCTGCTTAGAGATAAACCGCGTCATTAATGGAGGCTAATCCTACTGTAGATAATACCAGATTAGGCTTGTGATAAATCCAGTTAGCAGAGAAGGGGAAGGGAATTGCTGGAGGAGTAGGCAGTTTTCTCTCTGAGTGAGCGTTAGTCTTCTGTCCATGTTATTGGCTTTCTTAGCCGACAGGATCTGGGCTTATCTAAAAGGAGTACGCTCAACAATGGTACAGAAGGCGAAAAAAATCAATCAATTTTTCGAAAAAAAAAAAAAAAAAAAAGTGGTCTCAGAACTTCAAATGCATAAGAATTGAGTAATACATTCCCATAATATGGGAATATGACACTTTTTACTCTGTTTATAAGTTAAACAGATCCATCACTTGCATTATTTTTTGTTGTGCAGTTATTGTTATAATATTGCCAATATGATATAAATTGTTTGAATCCTACTTATGTCCCCAACTTTGTGTAAATTTGAAAATAATAATAATAATAACATTAAAGACCTGGGAAGTAGAAAATTGTGAACAAAAAAATTTATTTTTCAGTTGCTCTAAAAATTTGTTTCTAAGGGTTTATAATAATGAACAATGAACTTAAATTTTATTCCTACCAAGAGAAGAACTTAACAAAATATTATCATGCCGTAATTTAATTCAGAAAAATTGGTTTTTTTTTTCATATTAGAACATGTCAATATTTTTTTTTATTTCTTTTTTAGTTATTCATTTCAACAGGTTATTTATTTCAAATAAACAAAATATATTAGAGGTAAATTTTTGAGCCATTCGTCATTTAAGCCCTGTCAGACTATTTCTATGAGAATAAAACTTATCTGAAATTAAAAAACAATCAATTGTGCATTGAAAAACAGATTTCAATCAAAATCGTTTGAGTAATTTTTAGGAAAATCAGTTGGACATATGACACACACCGGCAAGTCAATTTTCTCGAAAAAGTTACTGTCGCATCCCAGGCATATACTCGCTATAAATCTATAATTTCAGTTTATTTTTTGAACTGGACTGACCACATACACACGTATAAAGAAAAAAAAATCAAAAGTGCCGGGAAGGGGGAAATCATGAACAAAATAGTTTTACTTATAATTAAAAAAATTATATAGAAAAAGCGTAGTTTAGGGTTTATTCAGCTAGGAATAAAGAATATAAATTTTATTCCTGCTAAGAATACAACTGTTTAATAAAATATTACGAAGGCGTAATGTGAATAGAAAAAGATATGTTTTTTCAAATAAAATTCTTTAATATTTTGTAAATCTTTAATTTCAGTTTCGTACGATTTATATCTTTTTAGTTAGGCTGACCACATCTACACACACGCGCACAGATACAAAAAAAAACACAAACACACACGCACGATTTTTTTTTTTTACTTTGCTATAAAAAAATTGTATTTTAGGGTTTCTTGAGGTGGGAATAACGAATAGAAATTTTGCTCTTTCTAAGAATACAACAGTTTAACAAAACATATCGGACTATAATATAATCAAGAACGTTCGAGTGGTCTCAGCTTTTCCTGTTGGGATCGGTTGTATTTATTTTATCCTGTAGTTATTCATTTCATGTTTTTGTTTGTAACCATTGTTTAAAATTGTAACATCGGGACTACTTATTTTTCTCAAATAACAAAATTAAATGTACTTTAGAGAAAGGTTTATTTTAAAAACTTGGTATTTAAGGCCTCTTATACTGCTTCAATGAGAATAATGAATTTTTTAGAAAATCGAAAAAATGTTAAAAATAGATTTAAGTTGCATTTCCGGTGGATCGGTATACAAAAACAAGTTGTTGTAACATTCCAGGCATATACACCCTTATAATATTTTATTTCAGTTCCTTACGACTATTCGTATTTGAGCTAAACTGTTAGACCCACAGAGACCATTATACGAGACTTGATTACTTGGACTAAGGAGACCTTAAAACTTGTATATTACCGTCGAAAACTTGAATTGAAAATTTTGCAGGATCGCAACGCTTTCCCTTACTATATATTCCATAGTGAAATTAAAAATCTTTGTGCGCATCACTCAACTTTCGCTTACTGCCCTACTTTCAGATGAAATTACCCTTTTATATTTCAAAGGAGCTACTTCTTTATTATTCAGAATGATCATATCTTTCATGTATAGAATAATAAAAGTAAAGTCTGACTATTAGCATAACAGCCGTGGAAATATGAAAAATCTTAACTATGTAATTATAAAATTGATTGATATTATATATA
>NW_027112063.1:360516-372195 GCF_000696795.3 Halyomorpha halys
AATAAAAAAAAATTAACTAAAAGATACGGCCTGTACCTGTAAGGCACCAATAAAATAGAATATTTTTGTATATAATTTTGTTTTAAATTAAAAAGCTTTAATTTTTTGTTGATATGAAAATTTGTATTTTAGGGTTTCAAAATGTGGGATTAACAAATATAATTTTTTTTCTTGCCAAGAATACAGTTTAATAATAGATAAGCCGTGAAGACTTCAATGTGATCGGGGGAGTTCGACCGGTCTCGGTTTTTTCAGATTCGATTTTGGTTCTCATTTATGTATTCATAAAATTTTTAAATATTTTGTATTTATCAATTTTTTTATTACTGTTAATAATGAAAAGTAAATATTTAATTAAAATAAATTAAGTATTAGGTAGGTTTTAAAGGAAGACTTTTTTTTTTTTAATTCGGTATCGAAGCCCTGTTAAACTATTTCCAAATTCCAAAATAAAACCAGAAACAACTGTTCTTATATTTAAAACAATCCTCAGGCCACTGCTGATGTACGGCTGTGAAGTCTGGGGAGCGGCGTCCCTCACGAAAAGGAAAAAACTAGAATTTTTTTCAAAATCAAGTCCTAAGAATCGCAGTTAATGCTCCTTGGTTCATAAGAAATAGCCAATTGCATTGCGAATTACAAATAGAGTCAATAGAGGATCATATCAAAAAATGGTTCATGAAGTTCCACTCCCAGTTGCCGGCAGTTAAAGGAGCAGTGACCTACAACCTGGGAAACCCAACCTCAACCCGAAGAATGAAGCCCAGACTGCTGCAGGACATTCTTTTATAAATTTTTAATAAATACAAAATTAATTCATAGTCACACTACCTCTATTTACATATTATTATTATTCATTTTATGTATTCATTACTTTTTTTTTCTCTCTCTCCTTTTTCAAATTAACTTATTTCTTTTTACTATTAGAAGACAATTGTTTGTTTTATTTAAGTGTACCAATATCATTATTTTTTGTTATTAATTTTACTTTACACTTTTATTAAGAAGGATTATTCTTATCTATTTATTTTATTATTATTTTTTTTCTTTTAATAAGAACATTTTATATAGTTAAGGGTGTCATTTGTATGACTATACTCCCTCATAATCGACTGTTAAAAAATATATATATAATATAAGTTATATCAACCATGTAAGGCCCACTAGGCCGATCTGGTATAAAATAAAATTTTAAAAAAACCTATTTCCGTAGGAGCTAATGAGTTAATGTGAGTTAAATAAAAATCGTTGGAACCGTTTTTGAGAAGATTTAAAAATTTCGTTTCTGGTTATTTAATTTTATTGATTATTAAAACTTATAATTGACGCATTGATTATGCATGAATTAATCCCTCTTATATAGGTTTAATAAGAAAGAGAGAAGAAAAAAAAATTATTACATCAATTAAATAAATTAATCTTCCAAAATAACTGTACAATCTAAAGTAGTAGTGGAAAGGTCCAGCTTTATATTGTCCCAACCTTATAGATTCTTAGTTTGAATTAGAAAAGAAAAAGCAATTGTTGTAAATAATTATCTGTTATACTCGAACAGCTTTTAAGAAAATTAAAATGAATTAATTATGAATGAGATGTAAAATAAACAGTGTAGTCTAGTTGCGTCGTCGAGCTCATCCCAAGATTATGAGACACCGTGTAGGGATTTAAGGAGATTAAGAAATTTCTGTATTATCTAAATTGCATCAAGATAGTATTCCTGCAAGAAAGTTCTTGTTTAATTTTTTTTTTTGTGAAGTATTACATTCTGTCATAATTAATGGCATTAGTTATAGCAATAAAATATCTCCTCACCATCCTATTTACAGAAAATATAAATGTAATATAGAACTCAGAAACGATCTAGGTACATTTTTAAAAATATTTTTAATTTAAAAATTACGGCTTGTCAGCATATTGACATAAATACAATATATCGAATAAAATTAACAAAATATAAATAGATACAATGGTTAGCAGGAAACTAAAATCTAAAATAATAAGTGCTTAGAGAAAGAAGGTACGAAACCTACAATATAATATTCATTTTTTTAAAATATATTTTTTACTCTGATTACCAGAAAAGATAAATAAACATTAATATATTTCTTAATTAATCATCAGTCATATTTAAAATAGAAAAGATAATAAAAACAATATACCCATAAGGGCAAAATTTCGTAAAAAAATCAAATATTCTACTTAATACAATAATAAATACTTTTTACACACCAATTTAGAATTTTGACCGTTTCAAATTAAAATGTTTACTTTTACTTACCTAAATATTGAATATATAGTAACGGAAGTATTGCCATTGTAAAAACTTGGTGTTTCAAAGTACAATTTATTGATTTTTACCTATAGTGTTTTGTTTTTTACCTCTAATGTATTTTGATTATTTGAAATGTTCCACATGTTTGAAGCGGGGAAAAAAAAAATTACAGCTAACAAATTAAACTACAGTTTCGTAATATTTTGTTAAACTGTTGGATTTAAGGACTATAAATTATAACGGTTTTTTCATATCTCGATAAACCCTTAAATACGAATTCTTGTAGAAAATGAAAAATAAATTTTTTTGTTTCATGATTTTCTCTTTCCTATTTTTTTTTTATTTTTTAGTTATTTGTTTTGTTTTTTTAAATTATAAAGTCAGATAGGTTTTAATCTCATTGAAATGGTCTGACGAATGACGCATGGTTACAAAAATTTACCTCCAATGTATTTCGTTTATTTGAAATAAATAATCAGCTCTACTTGTTGACAGTAAAAAAAAAAAATGATAACTACAAAATGTTAAAGAATTTGATGAATAACTAAACGAGAAATGAGGGAAAATAGTGACATGTTTAAGTCGGAAAAATAAACCTAGCTTTATCCATTAAATTACAGCTTCCTAATATTTTGTTAAACTGTTTAATTCTTGACAGGAATAAAATTTATATTCATTATTCCTAGCTGAATAAATCCTAAACTACGAATTTTTATAGCAAGTGAAAAATAAATTATTATTGTTTTCATAATTTTCTTCTTTCCGGAAATTTGATATTTTTTTTTTTTTAAACAATAAAACCTAGAGATAATAGACAATAGTTACTAAAATATTTGATGATTGAATGATAATAATGGATGATTTGAGTTAATAATAATATTAACAAGCTTAATGTTCAAAGGTTTTATTATTTTTTAAAGCTATAATTATAATAAATTAAATGCTAGTAAATAACTTTCTAATGATAGTTTAGCTTATGTATTCGGGGATATGCGTAAATGTAATAACTAAGTACAAATAACAAATATTTGCATTTAAAATTAAAAATAAACCAGCATAATTACGTTGTTTTATTTTTAACACTCATTCAAGGGTCCTTAATTGTTAGCAATTAATCAAGCAGGATTGCTTTATTTCATATAGTATATTACTAAAATTGTTGTATGAAACTCAAAATTTAATTGAATGAATCGTTTTACTACGGTAAAATACTGTATTTTCTCTTCGTACTTTGTCAACAATCAGTTCAATTAAATCTACGGTTTACTTTCAATTAACGTTACATATTTTAGTTCATATACTCGTGAGAAAAGTTTCATCCCAGTTCGCTGCCCCCATCGTTTACACGATTAAGGATGACAGTAATAATAATTGGGTATACCTTGCAAAGTAGATTCTCTCTGAGCTCTCAATATAGCCCCATTCTCAGCTTTTAGTCTTAAGATCCATTTTCGCTGTCACGTCTCGTAGACTTCTCTTCCTTATTCGAAGACAGTCTCAACAAATCATCCGTAAGAATGGAAAAATAAAGTGGAAAAACTTGTAAGTTCAACCAATTTCAATGAGAATACGTACAGATATTACTTACATACGGTTAGAATCATGTGATTACAGACTATTATAATACAAATTCAGACTATTAAATATTAAATGAACTACTTCAATTTTTTTTTTAATTTCTAAATATATAAGTCTCTGAAATACCTGTTAATATCTGGGTATCCAATGTTTATAATGGCCAAACAATTTTATACTTTCACCGTGATCCTGGTTCTGGCGTTCTGCCAAACCATAGGCAGGCTTATGGCAGCGAACTGGGATGAAACTTTTCTCACGATTATATGAACTAACTAAATGTGTAACGTTAATTGAAAGTAAACCGTAGATTTAATTGAACTGATTGTTGACAAAGTACAAAGAGAAAATACAGTATTTTACCGTAGTAAAACGATTCATTCAATTAAATTTTGATTTTTATTCAACAATTTTAATAATATACTATATGAAATAAAGGAATCTTGCTAGATTAATTGCTAACAATTAAGGACCCTTGAATGAGAGTTAAAAATAAAACAACGTAATTATGCTGGTTTATTTTTAATTTTAAATACAAATATTTGTTATTTGTACTTAATCATTACATTTACGCATATCCCCGAATACATAAGCTAAAGAATCATTAGAAAGTTATTCACCAGCATTTAATTTATTATAATTATAGCTTTAAAAAATAATAAAACCTTCGAGCATTAAGCTTGTTACTATTATTATTAACTCAAATCATCCATTATTATCATCCAATCATCAAATATTTTAGTAACTATTGTTGATAAGATTGCTAAGATCGTGTTGTAGTTATCTTTTAGATAATAATAGATAATATAGTTATTTTTTTTGCCGCCTTGACCGCTAGCTGCTAAACCATAAGCCTGTCTTCTGAGGTTATGTCACGACAATAATCCTTCCATGCTACTTTCTGCTTACTGGCCAGAACATTTAATCCTTAACGTTTACCTTTTATAGATATCCACTTCACTCTGCAGACTAGCGCAACTGGCTCCAGAATACCATCCTTGATATGCTTCCAGACATCGTACTGGCAAGCACCCGCGACTGATACCTGCAGTCTTTCTCTCAGTTCATCTTCATATCACTGTCTAATCTTAGGTTTTTGAAGCTTTTCACCTCGATCCTATCATCTGCTTTATCTTACGTTCCTTCGTGTTAGCAATAAGTAGCATTTCGTCCATTCTAATAACATTCACATTTGTGGAAAAGCTTATTAGAGAATCGCTTGTCTTTCTATGGTTGATAAGATAATTTTATGTACCAATTAATACGAACAATATAAATTCCCTGTGATCAAATTAGTAACCACACAGAACCCAATTAACTTTAATAAATCCAATAATCCTCCAGATCTCCTAGTTTTGTATATTCTCTCGTCTTCCTAAAGAGAAAATTTAAAAAAAAAACCTTCGGTTTAATTATTGAGATTTCTAATCTGATTGAATAGGCAAGGAGACTATGAAAATGTCAGCGAATATTTTAAAATAAGAGATTTTTATGTAATTTGAGAATTCAAATATTGTTATAAAACTTATCTTGTCTTTTATTGGTTATTTTGTCGGGTTTTGAGAAATATTTATAACATGAAAAAACTAGCTGAATGAAATAATCGCTGAGAATATTATGGTTCCCCGGCACCATCATTTTAGCTGAAGTTCAGTTTCATGTATGAAAAAATATATATCTTTTTCAATTCCCTGAGATTAAAAGAGTGTCCTTCTGGCTATTAGGACACGGTATTCGTCTTATCGCGAGGCAGACATCACAAGTAATAGTTGCCATTACATAGTGCTCTAAGTCACGCTAAGTCTTTAATACTGTCTGTATTAGGCGATGCTTCGCGGGACTTAATTTCTTATTTTCATTATTCTCTTTGTTTTCATCCGATACCAGCTCACGCTACATGTCCATTAGAGAAATTGTATTGGCAATCTCGAATATGTACATGTTTTCAAGCTCTAATCTAGTACACTTAATGGTACTTTTACCATAATATATTTTATTGGTTTTATTCGTAGTTTCAGTTGGAAATTTTTTTTCATAGTGATAGGAGCCAAGGTGATTAACAGCAGTTGGTTTTCGAAACATTCGATTGTCTTAATTATCTATACCTCTCATTACTAATTAGACGAACTGATTTGCCATAGAATTAATGTAGTTGACATCGCTATATCAGCCAACTACCTTCTATGCTGAACCATCTCTTTGTAGAATGTAGCCATCATAAGCCAACCCCAACTCCTGTAATCAATAAATTAAAGTTTAAATAAATTTGGTTCGGTGTGGGCATTTTATAACTTTTACTAACTTATCTACTTTAGTCTCCAGGTTTTGTGTAGGACAGTGTGCTCTTGTTGAAGTTTTCGCCATCTCAGTGATGTGGTAAAAAATAAAATGTTAAAACCACAGAAGAAAACTATAAACAAATTATTGTTATTTTACTGTTGCTTTAGAAATTCGTATTAGAGGGTTTCTCGAAATTGGAATAACAAACATAAGTTTTGTTCCTGCCAAGAATACAGAAGTTTAACAAAAGATAACGAAGCAGTCATGCGATCGGGAAAGATTTTGCGTCTTCGGCATTTCCTGTTCGGATTTATTTATTATTCCTTTTTTCTCCCTTAGTAATTCACAAAAAAATTTAACCTTTTTGTATTTATGCATTCTCTATTATCACTAACAATAAAAACTGTTTATATATTATATTATATATTATAACCGTTTCGGAAAAAATCTATTCTGTAAAATGACAACTCCAGTAGTTGTTTTTATTCACTATGGGACACTCACAGAGACCATTTTATTGAACTCAGGAGACCTCACCACAGAGTTTATCTACAGCTTACCTCTCTATTCTAAACATAGTGGGTGTTCAAGTTTTCGTTTCGTGGGACTGCCACAGAAATAAATGTCGGACTCAAGTTAAAACTCGCTTGGATAAAAACAGCCCGAATGAAAAAAATATCACTGAATTAATAAGTAATAGTGAAATTAAATTTACATCACTCACTTGTACTGTAAGAGGGAAATTGTCGAAGGTGCCCACCTGCCCATGGTTTGTGAATCTTTATTACACCAATGATAAATGAACAACAATGATAAATTTAAAATGGCTGAAATCAATCAATGAAAAGCATTTTTATTAATGATTTATTATACTTTTATTTTTAATGTAAAAGTTTTGTATTTTCTACCCATACGTCATTTTAGCACAAGTTTTATGTTATTAAATTTATATTTTTTCTACTCTAATACTATAAATTAATTTAATAATGACCCTGTATATAATAAATATGCCCCAACTGTAATTCTTAATTTATTCCATTTTTTCATTCTTTGCTTATAATTGGAATAAAAAGTATTTTCTGTTATTTGTCTAGATCAAGAGTGAAAAGTTGTTCAATACTGAAATTTTATATATCAATAAAATCGACTGGGCTGAAGTTTCACCGTATTTAATCATCTTTCTATTTTTGTTTTAATAATAGGTCTAATAATTTTAATTAAACTAGCTATATTAATTTAAAATCAAGTAATCATTCATATCTTTAGGTGTCATCCTCATTGAAATAACACGACAGGGTTTAAATGGCGAATATAAGAAAAAACTCCTATAGTACTTTTAATTGTGTTTATCTAAACCAATCTCGCATTATTAGCAGTATTATAAAATGGATAAATAAGAACTATGAAAAAATTCGATTCAAAACTAAAGGATTAATCGATTTTCATTTAACCATTTACAACATAGAAAATAACCGAAAATTTGATTTCATTCTACAGTACGGCTTTTTATCGTTGAAGATTGTTTTTCTCATACACAATAATACAGAAATAAAAACTTTTTAATCAAAATTTTCAAGTACCCTTAAACATCTGTCATTGTTAAACAGTGGGTGGATTCTATAAAATATGAAAGATTTTTGTAATTATTATTTTTCCATGTTAGTTATTACAATAGTTGAATTCTGCTTTCACATTGAAGCTGTTTTGAAATTTACTATGGGATTAATTTTATTCTATGTTGGTTTGTAAAATTTATTTGATGAGCGCACCAATTTCTTTTATATCATAATAAAAATGTATTAGGCTTAGAAAAATCTCAAGTATCTTTCCACAAATTCATCATTTGGACAAGAGCTACTGAGCATTAGGGACGCATAAAATTATCAATTTTATCCTGTTACTAATTCTTACTATTCGAAAAATCCCTAATGCCCCTTAATATTTCACAAATCAAATTTGGTTGCAGATTGGCCCGAAATACGTTTTCCCACATATTCATTTGTTTGTTATATTCTATCCTTATCCTATTCCTCTCAGAGGTAGGAATTGAAAATAAAAACGGGATATCCTTATTAAGAATATTCATTTAATTTTGTACCAATGTATAGTTCCTTACGAGAATATTATTATATTTTATAATACAAACTTTAACTTTATTTATTTTATTTTGAATATTAAAAATATTGAATTGCAAATTAAAGTATTTTTCTTAGAATTAAAGTGATTACAACTCTGTATATTTATGGTTTTATATACCCTCAGTACTATTTGCAGAATTTTATCGAGTTATAGTTCAAGCGCGACTTATAGTCATAAATGAGTGTTTACGATGTAAACTAAAATCTCTTATATGATTGAAACCCCACATCCTATAAGAAGGCCGGAAAAAACACTAAACTGACTTGAGGAGGAGGGGGGGATAGGGAGGAGTGTTAACTTGTGTAAGTGTACGAGGATTGACTGTTAGCCCAGCCACCCCACTTCCGACCCCTCCTAAATTAAGTGGATACTTGATATTTCATCACCTCCGGGGGTATACAGCGTGTGGTTAGGGATATTACTGATCGAATCACCGTAGCTTCCCTTTTGTTTTTCATCAAGCCGTAGTCTTTTCGTATTCATTGGGTATCAACTGGATTTTATTATCCCTCATTTGCATGCCTAGATATCACTCAAATGGTGGATCTTATAAAAGAGAGACATATCTTTTTAGAGAATTAGAGGAAATTTTACGATCCATAATTTTAATGATTATTTATAACATTATATTTTATATGAAACGGATGATAAGAATAGTAAATTAAGGAATAAAATTACTGTTTCCTTCTTTGATTAAGTTATTGACTTACCTAATCAGCAACATGCCTAAAAATTTTAATTTTCCCTCTTGCTCTAATTCCACCGTTAACTTTAATCTTTCTTGGTAACGATTTAATGCTTATAGCAATTTTCTCATTCTATTTCTACATAATATACCATCTATATTTTTAAACATGATCTTCAAAATTATTCTAGATTAAGTAAGAGCATTTTTTCATCAAATCATTTAATACTAGCCCTGTTAATTATACTGATAATTTACCACCCATGTAAACACCAAATAGGTCCTGAACAGTACTTAAATATGCCATTTTTACCAACTTTGATTCCTTCTAAAAAAAATTTTTTTTTTTTATTCTTTATATTATCGTCAATTTCGTTTCTACCCATTTATCACATATAATTCTATAAACAACCTCAAGGGGAATCAGTAAACAATGAGTCTACATCGTAACCTCTTTAATATTTTTCTTTACCTTCTATTACAATTAAAAAGTAAATATTCCTTGTCCATATTAACCCCAATATTTATTTCAATAACTGTAGTAGTAGATCTTCTAGTGCTGAAGCATAGCTTTGTTTTCTAGAAAAGTTCAGGAAATGTCTGTCAAATTTTCAGGCATGAAAACGGTTCACTCAGGTCCTAATCTAGAAAATGAATCGGAGTCAAAACGCAAAAAGGTCGGGTAGTTCAAATTTTTATTTTATTTGTAGTTTTGATTTAAATTAATATTAAAAATCTAAATTTGAGACCTCTGTAGACAACCAGAAGTTTATTATATTCAAAAACAATCCTACAATTTTAATATTTTTTAACTGCACGAAAAATATATGTATAATTTTTTTACAAAGGTACTCAAACAATAAATTATCATTTTTGACGTAATTTCAGCAAATATAGTTGAAACTGCAACAGCTACAAAGAAAATCATTATGTAACTTTAAAAAGCGTTTGCGGACTAATACCACTGTGTGCGTCTTAATGTTGGTACCTGAGATTTGAAACGTTCCTCATTTTTGACGAAAGTAGTTTAATGTCAAAATCGGATTAGAATATTTTTTAAGCTGCTTTGAGGTGACAAAAATATACATTAATAATATCAGTATATAAATATAACTGAATTAATATTTAACTGCAAATAATTAAATAGTTAATAATAATTAATTAAATTAATCTTAAATAATAATTAAGGCATATTGTTCACATAATTGCTAGTAAGTAAAATAATTGTGTTAAAGAAAAAAAATTGTATTTATAAATCATATTGACAAAATATTACAAAGTAAATTTTTATTTAATGTATCGGAAAAAATAAAACGGAAAATGCAGTTTGGTTGTGAATTTCAGAACACTTGTTTTGTGTAGAATGTTGTTCTATTTTAATGCCTTATTCTCTCATTTTGTAATATTTATTATGAATTAGTTTTCCATTTTTTATTTTATCCATTACTTAAAGGAAAGAGCACCCAAATTCTTGGAAACTTCCCTATTTTTATGCAAGGTCTTCCACCGTGGCTAATTTAACAATCATTGATGTTTTTTATTTTTTGGCTGATCCATTTAAAATTTGAAATAGGAACAGTTTTAATTAGAAAATTATAGTAATAACAAAAAAGATACAAATAGGATTATGATAGATCGAACTAGATAGGTCAAGCCGAGGAGACTACATATGGAAATAACTATGTCCTAGTTTATTTAATTATGATGTATAGATCAACTAAGAAAAATATGATTAACCATTGGCACGCTATTAATTGCAGTTTTGGTATTGTGGTGGTGGTTACTTCAAGAACTTTTTCTACCTTAAGGTCTTGAACCGGTTCCAGGAAACTAAGCCTCTTGAGGACAACTAAGCACCTACTTTGAATAACTAAGTTGAACTCTGGACTGGACCGATGCTGAAGTAGAGAGAAATTAGGTACGGTAACCAGTATATAGCTCAATACACTATTATATATTAAATCTCAATAAAAATTTGATGAGAATTAATTAATTAATTTTTATAAACTAATGATTTTATTTAGAAAAAAATATATTTAAAGTTTTACTTCTTTATTCATTCATATTTTATAAAGTACGCTATTGTAAATGTTTCAAACAAATATATTTATACACTTTGGATTTTTTGTTGTTCTTTTTTTGTATCCTGGTTTAGGTAGAAATGTATTTTTTTTTTTTTAGCGTATTTCTATAATTTTAAAATTGGTTCTTCTTTATTTCATTTTTTTTTTATATATATTTATTTTTATTTTTTTGTTTGCTATAAAACTTGTTCCGAACTTTCGTTGTTAATTCAATTCTGTGATAAATTTTAGCTTGATTATGCAGTAATTGCTTTTTAGTTCGTTCCTAATTCAGAATTTACCAATCTTACAATTTTATTTTTTTTATTTTTATTTTTTGGCAAAATCAGACTATCCTAATGTTGTTGTTTCAATGTTTAGATCAACCTATGTAATTACATGTATTCTCATGTTTTCTCATAACATGACTTGAAATTAGTCAATTTTATTGTTGGATTGATTTTTATATCAGGCAAATCATAGGTTGTTAAAAGGTACGAAAACTAAACGTAAAATGATTTTTTCATATGTCTGATTTCTGCAATATGTCAATATTTATACATAGATTTTTTCCCACTAATGGTGACCGTTTACTTAGGCACACATTTCCATCTCTCTCTCTCTCTCTCTCTCTCTCTCTCTCTCTCTATATATATATATATATA
>NW_027112063.1:373560-380498 GCF_000696795.3 Halyomorpha halys
TATATATATATTACGGTTCAACCTCGCCTTAGGGATTTGTACATATGACAGCTCTTCGATCATAAGCGCACACAGTTACAGACATCTGACACTCAGAGGTATTCAATCCCTTGCAACCTACTGGTTTGTCAGCTCTTTCATTATAAATAATGATCTGTTCTACGCACTACGTTCTGTACACTATTTGACATGAAATGGCAGAGTGAATACTCTGTTCAAATTCGCCACGTGACATCTATTGCAAAATTTAAATGGAACCTTATAAATCGCAGTCTATATAATAATTTTTTGTCATTATTGTTTTTTTTAATAAATTTACATACGCATCAATTTATTAAATTTTCAGTTTATTAGTACATTTTAGAATAAAATTGCTTGGAGCAAGAATGTGACAACCACAATTTTATGTATAAAATTGTGATCCTAACTAAATTAGTTATAATACAGTGAAATATAAACTATATAAAACATTAAATTAGAATAGCAGAATTTTTCGAAACTGGTACCCCGAAACATTTACAAAATGTAGCTTGTCATATTATTTCCCTGAGATTATTGAAAGGTTTAGTTCTCTTATCTACGGAAACGATAAATGATTAATTCTTAAATTATGCAGAAGCGAAATTTTTATTCACTAAATCACTAATAAATGTACTATTATGATTGTCATATCACCACGCTTCCTTATCAGTTATCAAACCCAAGACATTACAGGGGTTGTATAGATAATCGTTATTGTATTGTTTCTTTTCGACTATAAAAATTGAATATTTGATTCAAACACTACTAGAATGAAGGTGCCGAAAGGTAATGTTTTTCTTATTTTATTTAAAATTAGTCTTTAAATCTGTTTTCTAATTAAGATAAAATTTATTACATTTTATCTGTATTAAACTCTTTAAAAAATAATTATTTTTAATATTTAAATTCTGAATAAAACTTTTGTAGGTTTCCGGGTTAAGCACAATTGGAACAGCGATAAAAACAGGAGTTCGCAGCATAAATTAATTACAACTGAAATTTCTGAGTTGTTTTTACCTCGCCTTGGGAGCCTGTTTTTTACGATGAAGACAAAAACAAAATTTAACTTATGCCAACAGCTCGTCAGAATGGAAAAAAAAAATCTTTTTCGAATTCATTTTTTATCACTTATACCAACTAGATTTTGAGATACGTAATGAATTCCATTGTATATGTATATAAATATTTACAATGCTAAATAAAAGGTGTTTTTTTAGTAATACAAACACATCATTCAAAAATAAAACCATCATTCAGTCCTATTAAATTGTTAAAACCCAAAGTTAGAAGTCTAAACCATAAAATCCTCCGGTCGAAATTAGACAATAATTTTAGAATTATAAAAATAAAATGATATTGCATTTATTAAAAAAATAATAGTTACTTCTAAATTTAGTAAGAACACGATTTTTTTTACTCTGATTTTCAACTCAAATCTATGTGTAGTATGTAATCCTCTTTGTTTTTATGATTCATGAAACAAAATTTATCAAATTGTTGAAGCTAATTTTATTTATTTATTTTATTTTGTATCAATAAATATTATACAGTTTATACATTCTCAAAGCTTTTAGATTATCAAATAGAATAAATTAAAATTATTATCGTTATTTTTTAAAAATTGATTTGTCAACAAAAATAAAATCTCTAATTAGAGAAAATAAAACTATTTTATAAAATTTATTTAAGAGCAATCGTTCTCCGGAATCAACGCTAGTGGATGATTCAAAATTCAACACTAGTCAACATTTTCATTAGCTGTATTAATTTAACTTAGATTCAAAATTTTATTTTTGTTTTCTTAGTAAACCTACGGATATTATTACAGTATCCCTTAATAATATTCCACAAATGCCTGATGAACAAGCAACCAACTTGGAATCCTCATACAAGGCTGAAAAGAAACAATCAAACTAAGCTTCCAATCCATTAAAAAATACTGATCTACATTAGTATGATAATGCCTATTTGGACTTACGGAGTTAAACTTTGGGGCTTAACTAAAACTATCGATTCATCCGGTATTTAATCCTTAAAATCCACAATCCTCGGTTTCACTTACTTTGTTACAAATAAAATCACCTATAGAAGTCTGACGTTGCTGATCTAGCCCGAACCAAATATCAATCCGTCAATTTTAACACCCTGACCCCCAAAATCAACTAGTTTCTACCCTTCCTCTTCTATTCCTTGCAATACTCCGAGGCACATAAAAATAAAATGACCACGAGAACAAACACAACATGTTATTGGAGTGCTACCAATGGGTTATTTCTCCACAAGAGTGAGTCATGTCATTGTTAAAGAATTCACACTGCATTTACTAGATGTATTTTTATTTATTAGATATGTTAATTTCAATGAAATAACTTTTTTTTTTATTTATTCACACGTTTATTTTTTATATTTCACTTAGAGTCTAGTACTATTATTTTTTTAAATGGTGCAATCATTTTTTTTCTCCTTTTTTTGCCATCATGAAAAAGTGAAGGAATGCATGGTATGGACACATTTCAACTCATTGTTATTCAAGTGATAGCCGTTGTACCAGTGCACGTATTTGATGGTATCTGCCCGCTGCTGTTTTTAAATGTCATGATTTATCAATATTATTCCATCAATATAAAAGTTATTTTGTTGCTGTGAAAAAGAAACCAATATTCTTCGTTAAATTCAAGAAATTCTTATAAAATATTTTGGATTTAATTTGACCCTAATAAATGATTCGTGGTATAGATATAAGCAGCAGAACCCCGCTTATACGTATATTACTAGTCAGTGTATATAAAGCGAAATTCTAGATAGGAGTTGAATTAATCAGTAAATTGAAAATTATTAGTAATACTGACATTTATTAATGTAATATGCTTATAAATGTAAATGAATATAATAAGTACATATTTAATATGTTTTAAATTGAATGTAAAAATATAATTAAGGTTTCTAATATTTCATTTATTTAAAATATGTATATAGAAATGAATGTTTTTTTCTTACAATCCTTAGCTACCGTTTTATCAGTTATACTTATGTAACGTATTTACACTGTTCATTGATTATTGTCTTCTCAGTTCCTTTAATTAATACATATACTTACATGTACCTATTATCTGTGTAAAAAGTTAATAAAACAAAAACCTTTTTATAATTAGGCAATGAAACCCATCCCTAGATTTTCATCTTTAAATTCGTACTACATCCTCAATGCTGCTAAAATCATCCATAAAGACCTTAATGTTCCCTATGTAACCGACCTAGCCCGAACCAGATATCACTCCTTCCATTATAAACTCCCTAACCACTCAAACCCCCTAGTTTCTAAACTTCCATCCTCTTCCATTCCTGACAATCCTCCGAGGTGCCTGAAAAGAAGATGACCACGAGACCAGCTAATGTAAAATGTCATGGGTAGTTTCTCTACATGCCTGTAACACTCCAATTTAACTTAGATCAGATTTACTAAATGTATTATAATCTATAGTTGTAAATAGCAATAAATAAATATTAAAAAAAAATTCGTACTACAAATATAATATAATTCCTATTATAATGGATTCCTCTGTACAGCAATTATTTATAAAATCCCTTTGTGCTAGCCGCATATACATAGACATATTCCACTAGTCTTCGGCTACTGCTTTCCAGTTTGCTGCATGAAAATCTTTTTCATCTCTGTCGATTCTGTCTACCATCAGGTTTTTGGCCTCACGGCGTTCATTGTTTTGCAGAGATATCTTGATGAAATACTTTGAGTCACATATCCATCTCATCTTAATATCCTCGTCTTCTCTTCTCTTTCATATGTTTAGACTCTGATCACAGATCACTCTTGTTATTGTTTTGTAGAGGTGTCCTGACGGACTTCTTCGAGCCACACATCGTGCCCATCTTAACTTCCTTGCCTTCATGCCATGAGATATTAACTGACCAGTCTCTGCAAGCAGCTCACTGTTAATTCTTCTCCTCCATGTGCTTAAGTTCTGATTCCAGATTGCTCCTTTCCGTTCAAATATTTCGATGCTGCTTTCTAGGGTCCCTGCTACAGCCCGTGTCTCGCAGCTGTACATTAGAGCTGGCTTTGTTATGGGATTGTACACCCTTAGTTTCATATCTTTTAGAGATTGCTAAATATATACTGAAAAACAAAAAGGAATTTTTTTTTTTAATATTTGTTTATTGCTATTTACAACTGTACATTATAATACATTTAGTAAATCTTATCTAAGTTAATTAGGAGTGTTACAGGCGTGTAGAGAAACTACCCATTGGTAGCACTCTAATGACATTTTACATTAGCTGGTCTCGTGGCCATCTTCTTTTCTGGCACTTCGAAGGATTATCAGGAATGGAAGAGGATCCAAGGTTAGAAACTATGGGGTTTGAGTGGTTAGGGAGTTTATAATGGAAGGAGTGATATCTGGTTCGGGCTAGATCGGTTACATAGGGAACATTAAGGTCTTTATGTTTGATTTTATTTGTGACAAAGTAAGGAGCATTGAGGATTTTACGAAGGATTTTGGATTGTAAGGATTGAATACGAGAGGAATTCGAAGGTTTAGTGGAGCCCCAAAGCTCAACTCCATATGTCCATATTGGCATTACAGTCATGTAGATCAGTCTTTTGTAATGTGTTGGAAGTTTTGACCGTTTGTCTAGTATGTGCTGTAATAGTCGAAATCGACGAGCAGTTTCCTGTCTTTTCAATGTGTCAGGGTAAAATTAAAAAATAAATAAATCGATAACCAGAGAATTAGAACCACAGATGTTACAGAATATTGAGAATGTTACTGGTTTGTGAAAAAAAAATCACAGAAATATAATTCCGTAAATAGTTAAATGTTATATTTTAACACTACAACGCAATGTTTACGTTCCCACCTCAGTAAAACAAAGTGGTTAGACTAAATCTGTGTAAGGACTTCTCCTATCCACCCCCGCTCCTACTAAGTCAATTTTGTCTATTGTATTATAACGTTATAAGATTATAGAAAGATAGTCTGGGTGGCGGTTAATGAAGGTATCAAAATAGTAAAGAAGCGATGGCAAAAATGATCTATACTATTTTGATACTTTTATTGACCACCATCTTCCTACAATCTACTTCACACGGCCAACTATCTTCTTCCAATAATGAAATAATATTTTTTATAAGACGTTGAATGTGTCATCTACTTGAAATGGCTGACGAACGGAAACGGTGTGTATCAAGCACTAATGCGACAGGGTATATTCCTTATGCTTATGTAAATTTCAGACTGTTGAAAATGAACAATGATTTACAATATCTAATAAGTACCGTAATATTTCTAGTTTTACATATTCAAATTTCGGTGTATTTATTATTTCGCATGTAACACGTATTAATCATTTAAACGAGATTGAATTCCATACATTATTTATACAGTAGCGAATTTCAATCTACCCAAACCTCAATATAGCGATTTTTTTCTTTCAAATTCTTGTAGAATAAGTTATATCGGTGATCCCACTTCAACCATCATTGGCTGTAACTCTCCCTCTAATGACCCTCATCAAAGCGAAAGTCAGAAATATATATATATATATATATTTACAATGATATTTTTAACTTTCATTGTGTGATTAATTAACATATGATTGCACGAAACACGTTTATTTTAATATGTCCTCGGTTTCAAAACACGCAACAGAGCGTTTTATTAAACCTAAATATAACTGAGTAATGTTTGTCTATAATATATTTTTATTGTATAATTTAAGGTGTGTTGTGGGTAGCTAATTGGTAAGGCAAAGGGCTACTAACTCTAAGAATCCGGCATTGACAGATAACTATTATCTGTTACCTATAGTCAACCCTGTGGGTACTGGAGCCCTCCTGGGGTCCACCCAGCCTCATAAAATGGATATCCTTAGTTGGGTAAAAAATTGACGATCAAGCGTGATTCTGACCAAATCACCTCCTTGCCCAACCATCGGTCTAGTAACAGTACTTCCTTACAAAGTATTGCACCCTTAACCCTTCATGGGTTTTAGTGGTGCAGATTTAATTTATTTTTAACTTAAGAAATACAAATATGAATACATTAAAGTATTTTTTTAAAAATAATTGTTGCATTTCATTAATTAAGATTTTTTTTTTTCAGGTGAGAGCTTCTATTTTTTCGACTTGAAGAATTTTTCAAGGAATAATTCGTGAGTTGTTTAAAGCATTGATACAATTTTACTAACATGTTTTAATTGCAATAAATGTTTATTAAAAAAAGACAGTAGTTTTGGATAAAAATTGAATTAATAATATGTTATTCGTCAATTAATAAATAAGTCTATGTAAGATGTAAGAGACAGGCTTTAGTGACATACGGTGTTCGTGCATGAAAATAGGGTCAGCACTACAATAAAATTATCTGGCAAATGTGAAATTGTCGTAATTAAAAATTGTATGCTTATTTGCATTATAATATAAATAACATTTAAACTAATGTATAAATACTGTACAACAAATGAACACATATCATCAAACAAATGGATAGCCTCCAATGAAGACAAACATAATTGCGAAGATATATGGAATCCCGAAAAACTGGAAAAAATATGTAAATTCATAAAAAAAAATCGTTAACCGCAGAATCACTAATGTGAGATGATGCAGAGAATCGAGTAACTTACAGATTTGTGAAAAAAAAAAGAAATAAGAAAATTCACAGAAATATAATGCCGTAAATAGTAAAAATTTAATAAGCCTTTAAAATTTGCAGATATCAAGCAAAATCGTGAAAATTTAAAAGGATACGAGTTGGAAAAATTTGTAGGGAAAAAAAAGAAGAAAATTAACATTTATTTGGATCAACGCTGAAAAACGCACTTTGGTTTTGATGACCAATTTTTGAGTAAAACTATTTCGAAAAGAGCAAATATAAGACTTTATAGAACTCACATAA
>NW_027112063.1:380573-382695 GCF_000696795.3 Halyomorpha halys
AAAAAAAAGCTTATGAGAACCATTATTGCTTCCAGCCGTCAGAACTGGAACCTTCTGGAAAAGAAATAATTATCGGGAAGAACGAGGCAAACTAGAAGATTAGTAGCATGGATTTGCTGTAGAAACTGAATAAATGAGCAGTGGATTGCCGAGCACATTCGGGCGAGGGTTCCAGAGTGCCTTATTCAGAACGTTGTGGGTTTGATTCCAACCTGAATCAGTAAATATTTATTTCACGGCTGTCCGAGAAGTGATTCTAGATATTACCAATCTCGGGCTGAATAAGACTTTAATGGAAGTTTTCACCCAAACAACAAACAAATAAATAAAAATGAACTAAATGAATATATAAAATTCGAATCGATAATACATCAATTAAAATTGGTTAGAAATACAAATAATATTATGAATTAGTTCACTTAATATGTATGAGACTGTACAGATCGAGTTTTAAAGTTACGCAAGCTTTAATACCCAAAAATGTTGCTACTTGAGCTCCAAATTTTAAATCCCACAAATGAACTGTTTTTGAGGGAGCGCACGGATCAGGCTCGATCCATACTTCAGTCTAAGGTTAGCTTACATAGCGCTATGCTTGTCATTCTTCCGGTTCTTTCCAGGAGGGTGAGATTACACTATTCAAAGAAAAAGTGAAGCCAAAAAGGCCACATCCACGGAGGCTAGATTTACGTCGAGCTTAATCAGCTCGATATTGGCTGAATAAGACATCAATGGAAATTTTCACCTAAACAAACAAATGAATAAAAATGAACTAAATGAATATATATAACTCGATTCGATCATACATCAATTAAAATTGGTTAGAAATACAACTACTATTATAAATCAGTTCACTAAATATATTTCAAGCTTAGATACTTTGAGATACTTAGATACTCATATTTATATAATTTAAAAAAAATCAGCATCTATATCAAATAAAATTATGCAATGAAGCTAAAAATGTTTAGTCATTATTACGGTGCTACAAAAATGACAATGTTTTGATATTTTAAGTTGAATCTTGGGAAGGTGAAATCAGATGTGAAAGAGTTTGACTTCATAAAACTTAAACATATATATAAATCAATAATAAATAGCTACCCACCCAGGAATAACAGAATGCAAAAAAAGTCAAATTACATTAATTTGGTCTAAACGTTGATAAGTGATTTCAGATATTGTCGATTTTGGCACTGAATCCTTTATACTCCAAGTATAATATATTATTTTATTACAAGTGATATCAAAAGTTTACCCAAGCGAGAATTCTTGCATTAGATACGTTTCCTTCTTATCCTTAGTTCATTCGAAATATTGCGATATCATGCTCATTACTATAAACGGTATAATATTATTAAGAAAGTGTATTCAACACACGATTAGTAAAGCTACATAGTATATAATGACTATTTTGTATACGTAACAAGTTATTACGTTGCCCCACAGGAAAATATGACTTCTATTTTACATATAAGATTCAGCTATTCATAAAGGCATGGGTAAGAACCTTGGAGGAAGAAGTCTAATGGAGTTGGTAACCCGGCAGGAAATCTGTAGCCAGCCTTGTGATTGACCAAAGGTGTTGCAGAGGATTAGAGGAAGTGTACGAGACAATCACTAGCTGACTTCCGTTTCAGTTTAAATTAGAATGGTGAACATTCCTATTAACATCGACGTAAGCCTAGCCTCCGAGGGTGTGGCCTTTTTGGCTTCAATTTTTCTTTGAAGAAGATTAGTGTTATCTCACCCTCCTGGAAGAAACTGAAGAATCACAAGCATAGCTCTATGGAAGCTAATCATAGAATCAAATATGGCTTAAAATTCTGTACCCAAGTAGTAACGCGGTTGGTAATTTATGGCTGCTTCAAAATATTTAATGTCCTGTACCGTCTCAATCAATCTATTTACTACTGTCAAAGTTTTGAAACCTCCAATATTTTAAAATCAATTTCATTAAAGTTTTAGTAAAAATTAAAGAATCGCAATTGAGATTTGTCACTTCTCCATCAACTTTCCTTTCTTGTGATATCTCTTTTGTTAAAATCCATTCCTCCAGAGAGCCAAAAAAAGTGGTTGATACCACCGTGTTATATATATTTATATATTTATATATAACTTA
>NW_027112063.1:385450-395352 GCF_000696795.3 Halyomorpha halys
AAAAAATTGTTTATTATATTCTATTATTGTATATCTTTTTTTTATGATTATACCATGAATATGTAATGTAAATATGTCCGATTACGGATTGATAAGTACGCTGTGTCAGATAACAACCTAATGTATTTAGGCAGCATATATGAATAAAGTATTTCTCTCTGTACGATTATCTCATAATATCTAAATAATAAAATCGTTAATTAGCAAAAGTTTACTACTTGTATTATTATATTATCTTCAATAATTGACATCTATAATATATTTATTTAATAAGATAAAAAGTAAAAATATTTCTTAATAAGCTAAGATTATAGCTATTAATAAGGTAATGACAAAATTTATAGTTATTTGTTATAAAACAAGTGGGGTTATTCCCTTTTCTAAGACCTCTCCTGGAATGGGACAACAAAGGGCTGAAGGTCAGTCCCTTCATACTCCAGATGGGAGACCCTTATTGTAGAAACTTGAAATAGAATAACCTAAGGGTTGTCTTCTAGGGCCGTGTCTGCTGCTTTATCAATGTTGTCATCAGAACTTATATTCTAGGTCCACCATAACTTTCTGTGTTTAAGTATTGTTGCTGTCCTAATATTTTTTGTCATGGCTCGCTATTTTTTTTTTACATGAAAACTGAATATTGTTATACCCTTTGTACGAATCACTAAAGCGTAACTACCGCTCGGTCCATTCTCCTTCCAATATATTGATAAATTCATCTGTACCCTAAAAAATAAGAAACGAAAGTCTGTAACAGAATCCACCTGTAATAAACTTTTATAAATTACTCATTAATTAATTAATTGGGTATTTGAGTTCATAACTCTGCATTTGTTCTTCAAATATGGTGAAACTTATAATAATAATTCTGCCGTATCTGAAACGTTATACATACGTATTTACAACATTTAATTTTTAACAGCAAAAACAGTTTTACTGAAGTTTGCTTCAGATTTTGAAGGACGATGTGAAGACGGTACTCCTGCCAATGTATTACAGATAAAACTGAATAAATATTGCTGCAAATAATCTTTATAAAAATATATATTGTTTTTACAAACCTTTTTTTTTTTTACATACTCTCTTAATTTAAATATTTACTTGCTAAGGTGACATTATTCGTGAGAATTGTCGAAGACTTCCCTTAAAAATTTTATTAATTTTTTTACGCACAATTTAAGTCTACAACCCATTTCCACAACTACCCATCCCTCAGAAGGTTGAAATGGATATGGTCCAGAGAACTATTGTACATAATTATATTGGAGCTCTAGCAATGGTCTGATTTTCCACTCAATCCTGAGCGTCTGGGTCTTGTGACCTCACTCCTCCTCTAGATTTTAATACCAGTGACACGGTTAAGAAAGGAGCGCTGGGAACTCCCGGAATCCTTCTTTTTCCTTTAGGTAAATAGGAATGATTGTATTTTAATTTAAGTTTAATTTCGCTAGCCCGAGCTAGAAATCATTCCTTCCATTATAAACTCCCTAACTACCCAAACCCTCTAGTTTCTAACCTTGCTTCCTCTTCCATTCCTGACGATCCTCCTAGGCGCCTGAAAAGAAGATGGCCACGAGACCTGCGAATGTAAAACGTTAATAGAGTGCTTACCTATGGCTAGTTTCTCTACACACCTGTATCACACCATTATAACTGAGATAAAATTTACTAAATGTATTATAATGTATAGTAATAAATAGCAATAAATAAATAAATAAAAAGTTTAATTTTTTTGTATTTCTTATTATGTTATTATTTATTTTTTATTTTTGTAGATATTTTTTAAATGCCTGTTACCATTGTCTATTACTATAAATTAGAATGTAATGTTACACAATATAATAAAAAAATATATGTAACCTTATCCTTATTTTAATGGAACTATCTAATCAGTAATCTTCCACTGTAATATAATCTTCATTATATTTTATGTAATTAGTAATTACCGCAATTACACAGCTGTTCATGATATGAACAATTAAAACAAGCAGCCATTGTATTAAGATAGTACCCGAAAGCACTCGAGAAACACCACTGCAAACTTCACACAGCTCCAACAGTGTAACATTCTAATTATAAATCCGCAGTGTATATACCGCGTCTCATTAAGAGGCAGTAATTTAGGATCTTGTATTTTCCATGTGAACAATTGGTGGAAATTTTATGTATAAACGAATATTAGTTTATATTTTGGTAATTTTTATGAGAAAAAAAAGAATAATGGCTTTGCGGATACCACACACATATTTACAAGATGGCCCTTAAATCCTTAGAGATATTTCCTCAATAGTTTTATTTGATAGTAGACATTGAGTGCTAAAAAACTATGGTATAAATTTGGTCTACTCTCTACAGAATAGGAGGAAAGCGATATTTTATTTCTTTTTTTGCGTTTTTTTTTTTAAAGTAACGTTTTTTTGCTGAATAGGTCGTATCCACTCAAAAATTATTCAGGGTAATAAAATACTAAAGATCCAATCGTGTCATCGTAAAGTAGATAAAATTCTTTCTATGGAATCTGGTGTTTTTTTTTTTTTTTTTTTTGTTTTTTTTTCCATCACACTTTACATGTGAATGTATGAGAAACTCAGACTCCGGATGTGCTAAAGAAAGTCCAATTCTGGAAAAACTTTTAAATATAATAATCTTAAATTTTTAATTACTGAAGTAAAGGTTTACTTTGCCATTGGCCTATATTTGTTCTTCTACCTGATTTGCTATAAAGGCGTAGCGTTAGAACAAGGTTTTTTGGCCCATAAACGCTGAATAATATTTATTAAAATCATAGTAAGCCTTAAACGAAACAAAAAAGTTCATATGTACTATGGTCTGACAGCAGACAGAAAAGAAAGTAATTCATGTTCTGTATAGTTAAGCAATTAAAGTTTTTGTTGAATAGAAAGCGGTAACAAAAAACCTATTTAAGTTGTGTAGTTGTTCATTACAACTTATTCAACTACACAAAATTTTACTATTTTTAGAGCGGCGAAAATTTTTGTATTTGAAGAGCGGCTTAGTGACGCTAAGTAAAAAAAATCATACATTTTTTGAATAAAATTTTGTCTAGTTTACTATGCTATGATGTAGAAACTTAAATATATTTTTTTTAGATACAGCTTCCTTTTACACAAAAACGCGACATGCTTAAAAAAAAATTGAACTTTTCACTATAGAAATGTAGTCCATAACGGTGCTTTGCTTGAATAGTGGCACATCAAGCGAAAAAAAATGTGTTTGGTGCATTTTTAGGTATTTCTGATGATTGTGACTACTTTTTTACAACTTTACTAGCTTTTCCTCAAAAGGAAAAGACTGCTTTAAAGCTTATTAAATTAAATTTTAATTATAAAATTAGAAAGGCAAATTGCATCCTTTTTTAGGCGATTGGCATTTGAGGAACTGTTACGATTGCCATGGTAAGATAAAAACACTGATGATATCTGCGTTGACAAAAGGGATTATGGGGAAAAACAAAAACCCGAGCGATATGCTTAGACGAGTGGGCTTTGGTTTTGTGAAGGGGAATCTTCAACACGTCCTGGATAAGAAAGTTGTAGCATTTCATCGTTAGAGATTATATCTCTATAATTCTGGTGATACGGTGACCGAAAAGGAAATATCGGACAACCTTGTGTTCTGCCAGTACACCCAAAGACTACGTGGGGTTCGAACTAAATTTTATTTTAATGTCACTTTTATATTTGTGCAGTAATGTAAATAATAGTTAATAAGGTTAATAATTTAAGTTAAAGTTTAGTCAACCTATAAGTTCTCATTGTTTTATTAATTGATATGAATTATTTTCTTTCCTTTTTCATTCGGTGCACATATATTTCTTCTTATCATTAAACTTTTGTACATTCATTCTTATGCATGTACACTGCTTTCAATTTGTTAATTTTACCTATGTTTTTTTTTGTTATGTTTACTTAATATTTCGATAATTCAAAAGGTGGAAGGTAAACGCCCCTAGGTTTTCTGTTATCTACAGTAAAGGAATTCGCCAGTGGTTATAATACGATTATTATTTATATAAGGGTATATTGTGGGCATATTGTTTCGGGATTTTCGTTATTTCCAAAGAAAAAATAACGTGGCGCCTAAGGAACAATTTATTCTTTATTGTTTTGTCTTTTTTTTCCCTTTTGGCGATTATACTTTTTTTTTTTATTACTTTCCTTTAACTCACCCCCTTCTCCGCTGAGCGTGGGCAAGTATAAACGATATGTATATAACTAAGGATAAATCAAAATTTCCGGTTATAGAACATTAAGAAATAATAAAGTTGCGACGGGAATTTCCGCAGTTAAACAATCTTGTAGGAATGTTTGCAATGCTCCCACACACTTCCCCATTTATAGTTACATTTTCTTATAAAAACAATTCCATGTTCCATGATTTCAACAATTCACATTCACAAAAACAATTCCAACTTGAAGACATGATATTTCGATTTTAGGTCTTGTACGGTATTTCTTTTCTTTCATTTTTGTTTTTAATAATTCTTGTAATCCGAAACACTCCATGAAGATTTATCATCAGTAGATTTATCAGCAATGAGCTTCATAGCCATAATCTTCACGGCTAGAAGAATAGACTTCCATAATAGACTCCATGTCCAGGCTAAGCCTCTTAGTCTTCAACCTTGCCCTGATAATCCCAGTAGATGCTTGAAAAGATAATGACCTCGGAATCTTCTTAATTACTCAAGTAATTTATAACCCTACCTATGGGCCATCTTTCCTCAGGTCATTTTCATCTTATTTATCACCAAGATTATGTAGCTTGTACCTTACTCGTAATTTAATCCTATTCTTATTTTTTTTTTTATTGAGTGTTGTTATATTCTGTCTTATATTTGTAGACATTGCTATTAGCGGTCGTTGAGCTAATTCATACCATATTTACAAATATATAAATTAAATTGTAACCAAATAAGAAATAGAAGGAAAAAAATAAATTTAAAAAAAAAAGAAGAAAAAGGAATAAAAAAAAAAAAATTCAAATTAAAGTAAAATAATATCTTAAACACAATCATTCCTATTCAGAATATTTGAATTCAGCCTGAGGAACTCTAAATCGAGTTCTTCCCCTCAATTATAGTAGAAGGAGCAGAACTCAGGAGATCCCGGCACTTCTCTCTCAGCCACGTCACAGGTATGAAACCAGTAAAGGATGAATGGGATCACTAGTAACTAGTTTCCAAAGATCAATATACATTCGTCCTGGATGTTTACTAAGGTATCTTTCTGACAGAAATGATGAACTAATTATTTTTCATTTTTTTTTTTTTCGTATGTTCTCTCCAACAGTCATTGTCATGAGCCAGCCCTAGAACAACATTTTTACATTCAATTATATCTTAACTTTATTTTCAAACGTCATGTGGGAAAAATTGTAATCTGTTTTCAGGTCTTAATTTAACGTTTATAAAAATAATTCCAATTAATTTATATCGTGTTATAAATAGGCTGATGTATAAAATTATGTCTTAGAGAAAAAAAATCCTTACTCTGGACATATATCTCGAACAGAAAACAGAAATTTTAATGACTTCCGGATCTCAACCTTTTAATCCAGCCTATAACTAACTGCATAACTAGAAAGTTGTACTTTCTAAAAAACTGTAATCTTAGTCAGAAAGGCCATTTAGTTTCTATTCAATGGATTTTTTTTTTGATTTTTTAATATTCTCTAAAGCTATTGTAAAGGGCTTAGAAGAGCTGGGAAGAGTGAAAAAGCATGGCCGATACAGACTTCCTTTGGATCGAGGATGTTTGACCAGGATATTCTTCTCATCCCCTATAGAGCGGAGCATCATCTCCTAAAGGGGGGAGCACGTTGTGGAGAGTAGAGTACACTCTCTGGGGGAAAGGGGGGGTAGGCGATTCTTATCCTCAGGATTTCAGTTTGTCCTCTGGGAGTGTATCAACATGTGTTCCATTTTCTGCATTCTCCAAGCTTCCGTTCTTTTTTATGGATGATGGCTTTTAACATACAAGTGCTGTAGATGTTTTATTACTTTATGTTAGCTCATATTATCACCAGGAACTGAATTCTCATTTATTTTCGTAATTTTTACGTATTTTTTAAAATTTATTTATTCAATGTAATTTACAACTGTACAAATAATATATACAATAAGTAAATCTGTGGAATGTTTTATTTACACATGAAAATCTTGGGAAGGAACCACCCGTTGGTGGTACTTCAAGCATTAATTTAAATTAGGAGGTTCCGTGGCCATCTTCTTTTAACGTATTTAGGTATAGCTTCATTTTTTTTTTCTTGTCGCTACATCAGTTTTTTTTTTACTTAATACCAGATCTTCCTGGTGGGCCTTACATGGTTGATATATCAGCTACATTTTTATTTTTTTAACAGTTGATTATGGGTAGTATAGTCTCGTACAAAAGACAACCCGAACTAGATACAACGTTATAATTAAAAAAAAATTGTATAAAATAAATAGATAAAAAATATACTTCTGGAAGAGAGAGAAAAGTAAAGTTAATAACAAAAATAACAACATTCGCCGATTTAACAAAAGAAACAATTGCTCTCTAATGAAAAAAAAAAACAAGTTAATTTGAAAAAAGGACGAAGAGAAGTAAATAAAATAGAAGTTATTTCAATAATAGACTTGATAACTACAGAATTTATAACAGGATGTCCTGCAGCAGCCTGGGTTTCAGTCTTCGGGTTGAGGTTGGGTTTCCCAAGTTGTGGGTCACCGCTCCTTTAACTGTCGGTAATTGGGAGTGGAACCTTATGAATCCATTTTGATGTAATCCTCCATTGATAGATCACCAAATTTGTTACATTTATGTTATAAGTAATTTAAGTAATAATAATTTAAGTAATATATCAATATAATAAAACAGCCAAATAAGACACATATTTATATACATTATCCAGTGTCTCAGTTTACTTGCTCACCCTCGTTAACATCTATAACTTTTTTAAATTTCACTTAGCTTTTGCTTGGAGAGTATTGTCAGTTTTCCAACCTCGTTCTTCTTTGGCGGAGCTAAAAATGGAATTTCCAATAAAACTGTGTATTTTTATTTACTCAATATATAGTATAATTTTTAGACGAATATCATGGACATTTTTATGTAGATTCACAAAAGCGTTAATCACCAAAAATCGAAAACATTACAATCCAATTTCCTAAAAATAAATCTTCATCATAATTTTCTTTTTCTTGATCTGACGATAATGAAATACTCATGGTGATGATGCATCAAGTATAATGACGGGTTTTAACGGAAAAGTGAATTATAAATGGATTATTTTCTTTAGGATTTTTTAATAGAATCAACCAAATCAGACTTAATGCAATCTTCCCATCTACGTTTCTGTCTCCTCTTGGACATTTACCCGTCGGTTCAAATTTTATTAATATTTTAGGGATCCGCTCCAATCAGCATTGTGTTGCCTTCTAAATTCTCCCGTTAACTCATCCTTTTTCGGTCCGAAAGGTATATACATAATACTATATTTTCAAAAGCTGTTCTTACATTGATGAAGCTATTAAAAAACTCACATCATCAATAAGATCAAGTATCACTGACAACACATCGGCTAATAGAATCAATAACTATAAACAAAATAATCTGCCACAGCGTATTCGTATCTTATTAAAGGAAAAACGCAGAGCAAGATCGAGGTGGCATAGGACCAGATATCCAACTGACAAAACGTATTTCACCAAATTGACTAACAAACTAAAAGTAGAAATCAGAAAATACAACCTTTAATTAACTTTACTGAAAATCTTACAACTACCGACAAATGATTATGAAGGACCACCAAAAAACTGTTGAATTTCAAAGATTTTATTCACCTACTTCTCACCGATTCCCAAACCTGAAAAATCACAAACATTCAGATAACACCTTTCTAAAACCTTCATTCCACATCCTGATATCCTTAACCCAATTCACATTGAATGTATTGAAGCAGAACTAAATATTCCGCTCCATATGACCCTTCCACCTAAAGCTTTTCATCCTTCAGAGATATCTAGATATCAATCAAAGATTACTTACTCGCAAAGCTCCTGGACACGACCTAACATCATCCCACATCCTAAAACTTCTTCCTCGGAAAGCCATCTTATTCTATCACATCTTTATCTACATATATAACGCCGTACTCCGTCCCACATATTTTCCTGACCCATGGAAATTATCAATAGTTAAAATAATAATAGCCAGAATACCCATCCTCCTACCGTCCTATCTCTATATTACCAATCATGGGCAAAATCCTCGATAAATTCATTTTAAAATGCCTATACCCCATCCTAGATTCCAATCATATAATCCCTGATCACCAGTTTGGATTCCGAACATCCCACTCCAATATCCTGCAATGTCATCGTGTGGTGGACATTGTCTCGTCTTCTTTGGAGCGCGGAATGCACTGCACGGGAGTCTTTTTCGATGTAGAACATGCTTTTGATCGAGTCTGGCACCCAGGACTGCTTTACAAACTCCGTCGATTCCTACTTTCTCAACATCCGTTCCTTTCTCATCGATAGATTATTCCAAGTAAACCACAATGGTTCCGCTGGTGTTCCTTAAGGTAGTATCCTCGGTACAATCCTCTACACCGTCTATACCGCTGATATCCCAACCAATCCTAATACTACCCTCACCACTTATGCTGATGACACATGTGTCCTCGCTGTTAATAATAATCCTTTGATTGCATCCCAATCTCTAAGCCCATATCACAGCCCTCGAAGAATGGTGTCGTAATTGGAGGATTAAGATAAATTCCAACAAATCCCATCAAATAACCTTTATCCTCAAAGTCGTAAACCTACCGACTGCCCTACAGTTTCATTTAATAATATTACTCTTACCCCTGTCGAACAGATCCGCTACCTTGGACTACATTTGGACAAACGATTAACCTGGAATCCTAACAAGAGACTGAAAAGACAAGAAACTGCACGTCGATTACGACTATTACAGCACTTACTAGACGAAAGGTCAAAACTTCTAACACATTACAAAAAACTGGTCTAAATGACTGTAATAAGGCCAAACTGGACATACGGAATTGAGCATTGGGGTTCCACTAAACCCTAAAATTCCTCTCGTATCCAATCCTTACAATCAGAAATCCTTCGTAAAATCCTCAATGCTCCTTACTCTGTCACAAATAAAATCATACATAAAGACCTTAATGTTCCCTATGTATCCGATATAGCTCGAACCAGATATCACTCCTTCCATTACAAACTCCCTAACCACTCAAACCTAGTTTCTAACCTTGCATCCTCTTCCATTCCTGACAATCCTCCGAGGCGCTGAAGAAGGCCACGAGACTAGCTAATGTAATGTGTCATTAGAGTGCAACCAATGGGCAGTTGCTCTACACGCCTGTAACACTCCATTTTAACTAAAATCAAATTTACTGAATGTATTATATAATATATAGTTGTAAATTTCAATAAAGATAATAAAAAAATATATATTTTTTATTAAATTATTGACTAATAATTTGCAGTCGAAGCTATGTTGGAATTATTTTATTTGGTATTTGTCGTAACATATATATGTATGTGTAATCAGGAACTATTTTTTATTCTTTCTTGTTTTGTTTATACATCCAACTAAGTTACAAGTTATTATAATGTATAGTAACTAATATAACGATATATAAGGATATTTCGTCCTGAAATTCCTAAGTCAAGAGCCAAAGTTCAGTTCATTAACTTCACTTGGAGGCCACTTCATTAGGCAGTGCTATCCGATTACTCTAACGGCTAAAACAATGTTGAGAGCTAAAAACTAATCCTGGGATTACGGCGAAGTAATTAAAATCTTAACTTTCTATAATATCAATTCAAAACCTACTGTTGGAGATAAATGAAAAAAAAAAAAAAG